>NC_141878.1:498480960-498783990 GCF_056163025.1 Triticum urartu
TACAGGAAGGATGACCCAAACCACATGGCCGAAGTCGGACCTGTGGGGCCTGATGGCAAGGAGATCCCTGTGAGTTTAGTGTACGGCCAAATAGAATTGGCCGCAAAGTATTCCCAACAGGGCTATAGACTAGACAGCCTATTGGATGGCATTGAAGAGGAATTCAACCAGTCAAATTGACTATGTAATTTTAAAGTGACATGTATAATGCCTTCTAGCCGGATTGTAGATCGTTTGTCGTGGCGGACCTTTTCGCTTCAACCTCAGGACCCGACATTCCGGAGTGTATCCGAATACCCTCTCGGTTATGTAAGAACCGGGGCATGCGTGGAGACCAGGCGTAGGGGTCATTAGTGCTTTATCAGATAAGTGCCCAACTAGTTATGTTATATTACATGTGTAGTAAGAAACATCTTCCAGAGAGAATAGTTCCGTTAAGGGTTCCTTTCCCTGGGTAGGCATGCCCTAAAGTGCATGTCCGGACTGCGACAAGAAGCGCAGAAAAAACATTTGGGGGCAGATATGGATAATAAATAAAAGTCATCTTTTGTTCACCGACCAAATATTCTCTTAAGAACGCTAGCTTTCGGCTTCACCCAGTCTGAGGTACACGTCCGACTGACCCGGCGGTAACAATCGCAGAGGTGCTCCCCTTATGCCCTAGCCGAATTAACGGGAACGTAGGGCATAAATACAAGAGCCAGGCAACCCAGCTTGGCTAAAACTTAAGTCATATCGATGCATATAACGGTGAAAAAAGGTACATGCGGAAGTATAACGCATGTGTTGGGCGTGATGCCCAGGTAAATAATTTAAGCTTCTGTGAAAGAAGCCCCCAGGTGTAGAGAGTGCGGCTAGCACATCTGTAATGTACAAGTGAGGCACAAGGTGACCCTTGAAGGCCTAGAGAAATAAAAGAAAGAAAGGGAAACAAGACAGAGGACGCATATGCAGAAAATGGACAAAGGGAGGGGACTAACATAAAGTCCGGTGCTAGGCGTAGAATCTTCGGAGCCTGGCTGCGTCCCATGGGTTTGGCTCGAGTCGACTAGTCGATGCATCCCGCAGTCGGTACGCTCCGCCGGTCAGAACTTGGTCGATGATGAAGGAACCTTCCCATTTGGGCTCTAGTTTGTTCTTTTTATTATCCGGCAGCCGGAGAACTAGTTCGCCAACGTTATAAGTTTTGGCCCGTACTTCTCTGCTTTGGTATCTTTGAGCCTGTTGCTGGTAAAATGCGGAACGGGCTTTGGCTACGTCGCGCTCTTCCTCCAAGGTGTCCACACTGTCCTGCCGATCGAGCTCGGTTTCTCTTTCTTCGTACATGCGCACTCGAGGTGAGTCATGAATTATGTCACAGGGTAGGACTGCCTCTGCGTTGTACACCATAAAAAATGGTGTGTATCCGGTACTACGATTCGGCGTGGTCCGCAGCCCCCAGAGTACGGAGTCGAGCTCCTCTACCCAGTGCGTGTCAGACTCCGTTAAGGAGCGCACTAATATGGGTTTAATGCCGCTCATTATAAGACCATTTGCTCGTTCGACTTGATCGTTGGTTTGTGGGTGATAGACTGAAGCATAATCGAGCTTGATGCCCATTTTGCTGCACCAGAGTTTTACCTCGTCGGCCGTGAAGTTCGTGCCGTTATCAGTGATGATGCTGTGGGGGACGCCGTAACGGTGTACAACCCCGGATATGAAATCTATCACCGGTCCGGATTCGGCTGTTTTAACCGGTTTGGCCTCTACCCATTTGGTGAATTTATCCACCATGACCAATAAGTATTTTTTCTTGTGGGTTCCCCCTTTAAGGGGTCCAACCATGTCAAGCCCCAAGGCTGCGAAGGGCCATGTAATGGGGATTGTTCGGAGGGCGGTGGGTGGCATGTGGCTTTGATTTGCAAAGAGCTGGCAACCGGCGCAACGTTGGACCAAGTCCTGTGCGTCTGCCCGGGCCGTTGGCCAATAGAATCCTGTACGGAAGGCCTTGCTTACAAGAGCCCAGGCTGCGGCGTGATGACTGCCGAGTCCGGCATGAATTTCTGCCAAAAGGTTCCGTCCTTCCTCTTCGGAGATGCACCGTTGAAGGACTCCGGTAGCACTTTTTTTGTACAATTCTCCCTCGTGGACCCTGTAGGCCTTGGATCGCCGCACTATGCAGCGTGCCTCATTTTGGTCCTCCGGAAGTTCCTGTCTAGTTAAGTAGGCCAGGAATGGTTTTGTCCACGGGGCAACCATGGCCATTATTTCGTGGGCTGATTGTGTTATTTCGGTGGCGGTGCATCCGATTGTGTCAGAGAGTTCGGTTTCGGGTATTTTGGCCGGGTCCGGACTGTTTTTACCGGTGTCCCCTTCCCATGCTACGGATGGCTTGAAGAGCCATTCCAGAAATATGTTGGGAGGTACCGTGTCGCGTTTTGCACCGATGCAGGCGAGGATATCCGCCGCCTGATTGTTTTCCCAAGCCACATGGTGAAATTCGAGCCCCTCGAACCGAGCTGACATTTTTAGGACGACATTGCGATAAGCTGCCATTTTCGGATCCTTGGCGTCGAAGTCTCCATTTATTTGGGATATCACGAGGTTCGAATCCCCGCGCACCTCTAAGCGTTGAACGCCCATGGATACTGCCATCCGGAGAACATGTAGAAGGGCCTCATATTCGGCTGCGTTGTTGGAGTCCGTATACATTATCTGTAATACGTATTGAACGGTATCTCCTATTGGGGGCGTCAAAACGACGCCAGCCCCCAGACCAGCCAACATTTTGGAGCCGTCGAAGTGCATGATCCAGTTTGAATATGTGCCGTACTCTTTAGGGAGTTCGGCTTCCGTCCATTCAGCGACGAAGTCAGCCAAAACTTGCGACTTAATAGCTCGCTGTGGCTTGTAAGTTATGTCAAACGGGAGGAGCTCAATGGCCCATTTGGCAATCCGGCCCGTCGCGTCGCGGTTGTTTATAATATTGTTAAGTGGTACTTCCGAGGCTACCGTTATCGAACACTCTTGAAAGTAGTGTCGCAGCTTCCGGGATGCCATAAATACCGCGTACACTATCTTTTGATAATGCGGGTACCGTGATTTGCACGGAGTAAGGACAGTGGACACATAGTAAACTGGCTTTTGAAGGGGGAATTTGTGTTCGTCCGCTTCTCACTCGACGATGAGCACTGCGCTTACTACTTGATGAGTTTCCGCAATGTATAATAGCATTGGTTCGCCAATGTTTGGCGCGGCCAGGACTGGGTTTGTTTTCAATATGGCTTTTATTTCGTTGAGTCCGGCCGAGGCGGCATCCGTCCACTCGAAGTGTTCGGTGCGCCGGAGGAGGCGATAAAGGGGTAATGCCTTTTCTCCCAAGCGGGAGATAAAGCGGCTTAGAGCCGCCACGCATCCAGTCAATTTTTGTATTTGTTTGAGGTCTGTTGGGGTAGCCAACTATGACAATGCTCGGATTTTGGCCGGGTTAGCTTCAATACCTCTACTGGAGACAATGAATCCCAGGAGCTTTCCGGCTGGTACACCGAAAACGCATTTTTCTGGATTGAGCTTGATATCATATGTTCGGAGGTTATCGAATGTGAGCCTCAAGTCATCTACTAGAGTTTCGACATGCTTGGTTTTAACGACCACGTCGTCCACGTATGCCTCCACTGTTTTGCTGATCTGGTTTGCCAGACATGCCTGAATCATGCGCTGATATGTTGCGCTGGCGTTTTTGAGCCCGAAGGGCATTGTGTTGAAGCAAAATGGGCCGTATTGTGTGATGAATGCCGTTGCGGCTTGGTCTGGCTCCGCCATTTTAATTTGATGGTAGACGGAGTATGCGTCGAGGAAACACAATGAATCGTGTCCTGCGGTAGCATCGATGATTTGATCGATGCGGGGGAGGGGGGAGGGATCCTTTGGGCAGGCCTTGTTAAGGTCCTTAAAATCGACGCACAAGCGCCAGGATTTGTCCTTCTTTGGTACCATCACCAGGTTTGCTAGCCAGTCCGGATGTTTTATGTCTCTGATGAATCCGGCCTCCAATAGCTTGGCTAGTTCCTCTCCCATGGCTTGTCTCTTAGGCTCGGAGAAACGTCAAAGAGCCTGCTTGACTGGCTTGAATCCTTTTAGGATATTTAGGTTGTGCTCAGCCAGCCTGCGTGGGATTCCTGGCATGTCTGAAGGGTGCCAGGCGAAAATGTCCCAGTTCTCGCGTAGGAACTCTCAAAGTGCGGTGTCGACATCAGGGTTTAACTGTGCCCCGATGGAAGCTGTTTTTGTAGGGTCCATTGGATGGACTTGGAATTTGACTATTTCGTCCGCCGGTTTAAAGGAGGTGGACTTGGATCTTTTATCGAGTATCACATCGTTCCTGTTCACCGTGGAGCGCGGCGCAGTTAGTTCCTTGGCCGCTAGGGCTTCGGATAGTGCCTCGAGGGCCAGTGCGGCTGTCTTATTTTCGGCACGGAGTGCTATGTCCGGATCACTAGCAAGAGTGATGATTCCATTGGGCCCGGGCATTTTGAGCTTCATGTACCCGTAATGGGGTATGGCTTGGAAGGTTGTAAACGCCTCCCGCCCTAGTAGAGCGTGGTATCCGCTGCTGAACGGGGCCACTTGGAATGTAATTTCTTCGGACCTGTAATTATCCAGCGTGCCGAATACCACATCTAGTGTGATTTTCCCGGCACAACGTGCTTCCCGACTAGGGATGATTCCTCGAAAGGTTGTGCTACTGTGCTCAATGCGGCTCCAGTCTATTTCCATCTTTTGAAGAGTTTCCTCGGAGATGAGGTTTAATCCGCTGCCGCCGTCCATGAGTACCTTAGTGAGTCGAAAGCCGTCCACAATTGGACTGAGGACCAGTGCGGCTGGTGCTCGGGCTGTTCGGAATTTTGGTTCGTCACTGGCATTGAAGGTAATAGCCGTGTCACTCCAAGGATTTATTTCTGCTACGTGGCAGATTTCGGCCATGCTGCCGAGTGCTCGCTTGCGTCTATTATTTGATGCGAAGGTCCCAAAGACCGTTAACACCGTATTATTGTCCGTGGGATGGTGCTCTGTGGTTTTTGGGAGTAGATCCTCACCACATTTGGCCACCTGCCGGAGTATCCAACATGCTCTAAGGCTGTGCGTTGGTATTGCATCCGCTGTACTATGAATTTTGCAGGGTCCGTTGAGCCATCCCTCCAGTACGGTTCCTTGCCCCGTTGAGGGCTTTTGCTTTTTGGTAGTTAACCCAGGTGTATTGTGATAATGCACCCTTTTATTTCGGACTGGGTTTGTATTCAGGGCCGGATTATCCCAAAATTTTATTTCGGTTTTCCAGGCGCTTTCCATCGCACAGTACTTTCGTACTATGGACACCAAGTCGGCAAAGCGTGTAATTTCGCGGTGACTTATGGCATTGAGGATTCCCTTGTCCGTGGTTGCAAAAGAATGAAATTGCGTCTTTCTTGCGGCAGTCCTTTATCCTGTTCATGACTAGGAGGAATCTGGCCCAGTAATGGTGTACTGTTTCTTCGGGTTCTTGCCTAATTTGGGATAGATCGCGTATGTTTGGCTGGGTGGGTGGAATTGAATCCGAATCCTCACCCGATCTGAGGCTCAGGGGCCAAGGAGTTTCCGAACTCGAAAGTTTGGATTCTTGGATGTTTTCTGATAAATCTAGCCTGCTGCCTGATTCTAGGTTTAGGCCTTGAGTGACGTCCTCCCCTCCGCGGGTATCCGGCTTGGAGGGATCGGGAATCCGGACATAGCTAGTCCTTAAGATTGATGAAGGGTTGCCGCATTGTTCCTCCACCACTGCAGCGTGATGGGTGACCTGGGGAGAGTTAATCTCTCTCAGATCGGGTTTAGGCCCAATCTGATTGTAGTGTGTAGCGACTCCCAGGGCGGCGATGCGATCTGAGAGCTCGTTCAGGGAAGAGAGCTCCATTGGATCTAACTGCTCGGCGGGTTCTGAGTTGATGTGAAGATTGCTTTCGATGACCCGAGAAGCCATCGTCAGCGCAGCGGCCGAACAGGCGGTCGTAAGAAAACCACCTAGCCGGAGAGTTTGGCCGATAGCCAAAGCTCCCTCAGTGATAGTGTCGTCTTTAAAGACAAGATGAGACATCCTTCCTGGTGGCGACGGCACAGCGGAACTCTCAATGAAAGCACCAATGTCGGTGTCAAAACCGGCGGATCTCGGGTAGGGGGTCCCGAACTGTGCGTCTAGGCCGGATGGTAACAGGAGGCGGGGGATACGAAGTTTTACCCAGGTTTGGGCCCTCTTGATGGAGGTAAAACCCTACGTCCTGCTTGATTAATATTGATGATATGTGTAGTACAAGAGTAGATCTACCACGAGATCACAGAGGCTAAACCCTAGAAGCTAGCCTATGGTATGATTGTATGTCGTGATTGTTGTCCTACGGACTAAAACCCTTCGGTTTATATAGACACCGAAGAGGGTTAGGGTTACACAAGGTCGGTTACAAAGGAGGAGATATCCATATACGTATTGCCTAGCTTGCCTTCCACGCCAAGTAGAGTCCCATTCGGACACGAGACGAAGTCTTCAATCTTGTCTCTTCATAGTCTAACAGTCCGGCCAATGGAGATAGTCCGGCTGTCCGGAGACCCCCTAATCCAGGACTCCCTCAGAGGGCTTTTTTGCAAAACTGGTTTACACTGGATAATTAACAAATTTGTTCGGCAAAAAAAAGACTAAGCTGAAACACACTAGCCCAATAGTGGAAGGGGGGGGGGTGCAGCGGAGGCTTACCATGGGCTGAGGCCCAGTTGGTGGAGGCACCGAGCGAGGCCGCTGGGCCAGGGCGCGGTCAACGCAAGCGCTGCTCGTGCGCTTGTTGTCTCGTTCGCTGCAGCGAGCTGCGGGCGGTGCCTGGAGCAGAGCTCTGACGAGAGGGCGAAGGGGCGGTGAGGCGATGGACTTGGCGTGGAGCGGCGATAGGACTTGCGGCGGCGGGCGTGCAGGGACGGCCGGCGAGGAGCAGTTCCCGGTGGAGCCGCGAGGGGCTTGGGTGCGCCGCGAGGCACAGAGCGGTTGGTGCGGGAAGCGATGATGAGCGCCGATGCAGGGCTGCAGGGCTGCGAGCTACGGTCCCGACGAGCACAGGGAGGCGCGGAGGTCGAAGAGGGGGATCCGGCACGGATGGAGCTCTGGTGCGAAATCCATGGAGGCCGACGCGCCTTGTTCTCCCTGTGAGAGAAAACAGAGGGAGGTGGAGAGAGTTACATGAAGGAGAGAGGAAGGAGGGAACAGAAGGGGAAGGAGGAGACATGAGGCTGGCCTGGCGATGCAGTAGGAGGCCGACGGCTGCAGTCCGGTTGCCTGCTCTAGCGAGGAACTGCAGGCACGAAGAGGAGTTCAGGCAGGGGGGATCGGGTGCTAGTGATTGGATGGGGAAAATGAGGGAGGCAGGCGCTGTGGTAGGTGGACCGAGAGGAGTGGCTGGTTGGTTCGGTGCCAAAATCGAGGAGGGGAAAGTGGTGGCTACTGATTTGGATCGAGGGAGATCCCGAGGAAGAGGGGAGTAGGTCGGGTGGCGGCGGAAGGGAAGGATGGATGTGACAAGCCTCAAAAACTAGGGTTTGACTGATATATATTGCATATGAATTTTTGGGTAGGGGCTACCTCGTCCCTCCGATCGTTATCGGACGGTCGAGAAAATATATGTTAGTAAGTCCAATTAACAAAACGGAGATGTTTTGTAGATGTTTGGGGATGATCCGAACCCAACGGTGACGACTATCCGGGTCGGGTTCGGGACAGTTTCGGACGCGCGCGCGGGGAGGGCCGCGGGCTGGCGAGAGAGGTTAGGTTGGGCTTGGCGGTAGGCAGTGGACTGTGTAGACGGTCTCGAGCTGAGAGAAGAGAAGAGAGAGAGGCCCGGCGACTGTTTTCGGAGACCGAAAACGTCCGACGTTAAACCGGTTATACTGCCGCTATAGTTATCCATTGGGGCGTCAAATGGACTCCGAATGCGATGAAAATTGGCAGGGGGCCTACCTACAACAAAACAAAACCGCATGCCAACTTTCAACCCATTCCGAGAACATTTTCCCGCCACTTATAAAATGATATTTCGGACGTGCCGTGGGCGCGTGCAAGTGTGTCTGGGCTCAGACCGGACAACGGACGGAACTGGGGGAACCCAGATGGATGCAAGTTTTGAAAACATGATGATGCAATGCACATGATGACATGGCAATATGCAACACACAAGCAAATGACATGGCAAAGACAACGAATAACTGGAAGACACCTGGCGCGTCAGTCTCGGGGCGTCACATTTAGTTCAGACCTTCGGGTTCGTAGCTATTATCTAGATGGCTTCTTCTCTCTCTTTGAATCTCAATACAAAGTTCTACTTGATCTTCTTGGATATCTATTCGATGTAACTCTTTTTGCGGTGTGTGTGTCGAGATCTGATGAATTGTGGGTTTATGATCAAGTCTATCTATGAACAATATTTGATTCTTCTCTGAAATCTTTTATGTATGATTGATTATCTTTGCAAGTCTCTTTGAATTATCAGTTTGGTTTGGCCTACTAGATTGATCTTTTTTGCAATGGGAGAAGTGCTTAGCTTTGGGTTCAATCTTGCAGTGCTCGATCCCAGTGACAGAAAGGGAAATGACACTTATTGTATTGTTGCCATCAAGGATAAAAAGATGGGGTTTATATCATATTGCTCGAGTTTATCCCTCTACATCATGTCATCTTACCTAATGCGTTACTCTGTTCTTATGAACTTAATACTCTAGATGCATGCTGGATAGCGGTCTATGTGTGGAGTAATAGTAGTAGATGCAGGCAGGAGTCGGTCTACTTGTCACGGACGTGATGCCTATATACATGATCATGCCTAGATATTCTCATAATTATTCGCTTTTCTATCAATTGCTCGACAGTAATTTGTTCACCCACCGTAATACTTATGCTATCTTGAGAGTAGCCACTAGTGAAACCTATGGCCCCCAGGTCTATCCTCCATTATATTAATCTCCCATCAACAAGTTATTTCTGGCACCGTTTATTTTGCAATCTTTACTTTCAATCTATATCATGAAAATACCAAAAATATTTATCTTATCATTATTATCTCTATCAGATCTCACTCTCGTAAGTGACCGAGAAGGGATTGACAACCCCTTTATAGCGTTGGTTGTGAGGTTCTTATTTGTTTGTGTAGGTACGAGGGACTTGCGTGTAGTCTCATACTGGATTGATACCTTGGTTCTCAAAAACTGAGGGAAATACTTTCCTCTTCAAGGGAAAACCAACGCAGTGCTCAAGAGGTAGCAAGAAGGATTTCTGGCGCCATTACCGGGGAGATCTACACACAAGTCGAGATAATACTAAATTGTGTGATTTTTCCAATACCAATAATAATGATTTTATTAGCACTCCGATTTCTCCTCTTACCAATGCCGAATCTTGTGAAATTAATGCTGCTTTGTTGAATCTTGTCATGAAAGATCCGTTTCCCAGCCTTCCTAGTGAAGATGCCGCTACCCATCTAAACAACTTTGTTGATTTGTGTGATATGCAAAAGAAGAAATATGTGGATAATGATATTGTTAAACTGAAGTTATTCCCTTTTTCGCTTAGAGATCGTGCTAAAACTTGGTTTTCGTCTTTGCCTAAAAATAGTATCGATTCATGGAATAAGTGCAAAGATGCTTTTATCTCTAAGTATTTTCCTCCCGCTAAGATCATAGCTCTTAGAAACGATATTATGAATTTTAAGCAACTTGATCATGAACATATTGCACAAGCTTGGGAGAGGATGAAATTAATGATACGTAATTGCCCTACACATGGTTTGAATCTTTGGATGATTATACAAATTTTTTATGCTGGATTGAATTTTTCTTCTAGAAATCTTTTAGATTCGGCCGCGGGAGACACTTTTATGGAAATAATTTTAGGAGAAACTACTAAACTCCTAGATAATATTATGTTTAATTATTCTTAATGGCATACTGAAAGATCTACTAGTAAAAAGGTGCATGCTATAGAAGAAATCAATGTTTTGAGTGGAAAGATGGATGAACTTATGAAATTGTTTGCTAATAAGAGTGTTTCTTCTGATCCTAATGACATGCCTTTGTCTACTTTGATTGAGAATAATAATGAATCTATGGATGTGAATTTTGTTGGTAGGAACAATTTTGGTAATAACGCATATAGAGGTAATTTTAATCCTAGGCCGTTTTCTAGTAATTCTTCTAATAATTATGGTAATTCCTACAACAATTCTTATGGAAATTATAATAAGATGCCCACTGATTTTGAATCTAATATTTAAGAATTTATTAGTTCGCAAAAGAGTTTCAATGCTTTGATTGAAGAAAAATTGTCTAAGATTGATGAGTTGGCTAGGAACGTGGATAGAATTTCTCCTGATGTTGATTCTTTGAAACTTAGATCTATTCCACCTAAGCATGATATCAATGAGTCTCTCAAACCTATGAGAATATCCATTGATGAGTTCAAAGAAAGAACCGCTAGGATGCGTGCTAAAAAAGATTGCTTTGTGAAAGCGTGTTCTTCTAGTTTCCATGATAATAATGATGAACTTCTAAAAGTTATTGGTGTGTCTCCTATTAAATCTTTGTTTTGCAATATGAATATTGATAATGATGGGACTGGAGAGGAGTCAACTTTAGTTAAAAGGCGTCCCAATGATTCGGAGTTTTTAGATCTTGATGCGAAAATTGATAAAAGTGGGATGGGAGAGGTCAAAACTTTACATAGCATTGAACCCACATTCTTGGATTTCAAGGAATTTAATTATGATAATTGTTCTTTAATAGATTGTATTTCCTTGTTGCAATCCGTGCTAAATTCTATGCATGCTTATAGTCAAGATAAAGCTTTTACTAAACATATCGTTGATGTTTTAATACAATCTCATGAAGAAAAGCTTGAATTGGAAGTTTCTATCCCTAGAAAACTTTATGATGAGTGGGATTTGGGTGATCATGAATGCTATGCGTTGTGTGATTTGGGTGCTAGTATTTCCACGATTCCTAAAACTTTGTGTGATATGTTAGGTTTCCATGAAGGGATTGACAACCCCTTTATCGTGTTGGTTGCGAGGTTCTTGTTTGTTTGTGTAGGTACATGGGACTTGCGTGTAGTCTCCTACTGGATTGATACCTTGGTTCTCAAAAAATGAGGGAAATACTTACGCTACTCTGCTGCATCACCCTTTCCTCTTCAAGGGAAAACCAACGCAGTGCTCAAGAGGTAGCAATGCGGAAATCACTGAAGCCACTAAGAAGCTGCTGAATGAACCTGTGAAAGAGTGCAGCAAAACCGGGCTTAGTCTGTTCTGTTCTTTCAACCGGCCGCCAGCTGTAAGAACTTCCCCTCTAATGCTTAATCCATATTTTGATAACTACTTATGATCTTCTCAATCTTCACAGGTTGATGATCCATTTTGGAATAAGAGAACATAGGATAAGTTGGCAAAACCGGCTCGCGTGAAAACCAAGGCTCACAAGAGGCCCACCAAGAAAAAGACCACCGAGTCTGCCGATTTAAATATTGATGATGATGGTGATGACGATCATGAGTCAGAGGTAGAACTTGATTCTCTTGGCTCCTTTTTATACATCTCATTGACAATGATTGTTACCATGATGATGTAGAAGCTAGCCGTGCCGGTGACGCAAAGGTAATTATTCTTTCTTCCGGCTCAGAACATCTCCCAACACCAAAAACCTGACAAGCAAGCTTTTCTCACCCTCTAGCTCACTTGGATCCAAAATTTATTTTGAAGAAACAACAACATGAAGCTCGCCGCACGACCCGGCATAGCGACAATGTGATAACTTCTGCCGGCTTACCAAACACTCCGCTTCGCAAACGCCGTCCAGAGGTCTTATATATTTCTGACATACTTTACCCCAAGGAGGGTTATTTTCGACAACCTCTTAACCCGTCTGATTCAAACTACCAGGGGACTTCTCATTCCTCCTCTGGTGAGTCAACAGGCACACAAATTCCAGCTTTCAAGACTGTACTTGGGTAAGATCACTTTCAATTATTCCAACTTTTATACTTGATCATCACCTTGACTTCCTTTTACTTTTTATTTTTCAGGGCCAAGCTAAGCCCAGCAAAAAGGCTAGGCTAGCTAAGCTGGCGGACGATCTTAATCTGTCTGAACCGGAGAAGCAGCCAGAGTCTTCTTACCCTCAACAAACCGCAGAGGCCACTATTGATAAACCACCTTCGGAAGATCGTGAAGCTTCCATGGACCATGTGGATTTTGAACCGACTACCTCCAAGCCGCCAAGCCCAATCAAACTTCCGAGTATAAGATTGATGACGTTGTTGTCACCGGCTTTGGCTTCACAACTCCGGGTCAGCCTAATGTTTTATCCAAGCACAGCGCTAAGGAGGAAATTACTGTTGAAGGCAAAGGCAAGTGGAAAATAGACTTGGAGAGCTATAGTCATTTCAGCGCCCAAGATCTCCATTCTGGCTTCTTAAATCGCCTGTACACAAGCCGTGATTTTGAAGCCGGCTTAGTGTATCTGATGAAGGATCGATATGAGGTAAACACTGCAATCTCTTATACATAAATATCCTTCCCCTTAGCCGCCAAGTTTATTGAACATGATAGAATGACATGTGATGTAAACTTCAATAATCGCATAGATCACCTCCTTGTAGCCCCAAGGCCAGCTTAATAAATATGCTGAGCCGGGACTTCTCAACCTAGCAATAAATAAAATTGCGTCCGTAGGCCCCAAGGGTCGTCTTAACAAAATATGTTAAGTCAAGACTAATCACTCTCTAGAAATCCATAATTCCAGTCATAGCCTTCATAAGCCGTTTCATCCCCATTTAGCCGGGTCAGCAAATAAATCCATATTCTTAAAGAGCAATATGCATTAGCCCCCAAGTGCCAAGTGTAATACTTGTATTGTACTTCGGACTTCCCAATGTTTGAAGAAGCAATAGACATTAGCCCCCAAGTGCCAAATATAAAACTTGTATTGTACTTGGGACTTCAAATAACTCCTTTACCATCTTATGCATTGTTTAACTTTTGCAGACTGAACTTAGCAGCAAAGAATCTCAAGTCACCGACCTCCAAGAAAATATTAAGTCGCAACAAGCAGAAACCTCCAAGGCCAAGGATGAGCTGACTAGTGCCTTGGCTACGATGGAAAAAATGAAGGAAAACTTCACAACGGATGCTACCTCTTGAGCACTGCGTTGGTTTTCCCTTGAAGAGGAAAGGGTGAAACAACAAAGTAGCGTAAGTATTTCCCTCGGTTTTTGAGAACCAAGGTATCAATCCAGTAGGAGACCACGCGCGATTCACCTCGTACCTAAACAAACAAATAAGAACCTCGCAACCAACGCGATAAAGGGGTTGTCAATCCCTTCACGACCACTTGCAAGAGTGAGATCTGAATGAGATGATAATAATAATATAACTATTTTTGGTATTTTTATGATATAGATTGAAAGTAAAGATTGCAAAATAAAATAGATTGGAAACTTGTATGATGGAAAATAGACCCCGGGGCCATATGTTTCACTAGTGGCTTCTCTCAAGATAGCATAAGTATTACGGTGGGTGAAAAAATTACTGTCGAGCAATTGATAGAAAAGCGAATAATTATGATAATATCTAGGCATGATCATGTATATAGGCATCAAGTCAGTGACAAGTAGACCAAAACGATTCTGCATCTACTACTATTACTCCACACATCGACCGCTATCCAGCATGCATCTAGAGTATTAAGTTCATAAGAACAGAGTAACGCCTTAAGCAAGATGACATGATGTCGTAGAGGGATAAACTCATGCAATATGATGTAAACCCCATCTTTTTATCCTTGATGGCAACAATACAATATGTGTCGGTTCCCTTTCTATCACTGGGATCGAGCATCGCAAGATTGAACCCAAAGCTAAGCACTTCTCCCATTGCAGGAAAGACCAATCTAGTAGGCCAAACAAAACTGATAATTCGAAGAGACTTGCAAAGATAAACCAATCACACATAAAAGAATTCAGAGAAGATTCAAATATTGTTCATAGATAAACTTAATCATAAACCCACAATTCATCGGATCTCGACAAACACACCGCAAAAGAAGATTACATTGAATAGATCTCCAAGAGAATCGAGGAGAACTTTGTATTGAGATCCAAAGAGAGAGAAGAAGCCATCTAGCTACTAGCTATGGACCCGAAGGTCTGAAGTAAACTACTCACACATCATCGGAGGGGCCATGAGGTTGATGTAGAAGCCCTCCGTGATCAATGCCCTCTCTGGCGGAGCTCCGGAAAAGGCCCCAAGATGGGATCTCTTGGGTACAGAAGGTTGCAGCAGTGGAAATAGGGTTTCGTGGTGCTCTTGGATGTTTGCGGGGTATATGGATATATATAGGAGGAAGAAGTACCTCGGTGGAGCAACGAGGGGACCACGAGGGTGGAGGGCACGCCTAGGGGGGTGGGCGCGCCCCCTACCTCGTGGCCTCCTTGATTGATTCTTGACGTCCACTCCAAGTCTCCTGGATCACGTTTGTTCCAAAAATAACGCTCCTGAAGGTTTCATTCCGTTTGGACTCCATTTTATATTCCTTTTCGGCGAAACTCGAAAATTGGCAAAAAACAACAATTTGGGCTAGGCCTCCGGTTAATAGGTTAGTCCCAAAAATAATATAAAAGTGTAAAAATAAGCCCATTAACATCCAAAATACATAATATAATAGCATGGAGCAATCAAAAATTATAGATACGTTCGAGACGTATCAAGCATCCCCAAGCTTAATTCCTGCTCGTCCTCGAGTAGGTAAATGATAAAAACAGATTTTTTTGATGTGGAATGCTTCCTAACATATTTCTCAATGTAATTTTTCTTTGTTGTGGCATGAATGTTCAGATCCGAAAGATTCAAGATAAAGGTTTAATATTGACATAGAAATAATAATACTTCAAGCATCCTAACTAAGCAATCATGTCTTCTCAAAATAACATGGCCAAAGAAAGTTATCCCTACAAAATCATATAGTCTGGCTATGCTCTATCTTCATCACACAAAATATTAAATCATGCACAACCCCGATGACAAGCCGAGCAATTGTTTCATACTTTTGATGTTCTCAAACTTTTTCAATCTTCACGCAATATATGAGCGTGAGCCATGGATATAGCACTATGGTGGAATAGAATGGTGGTTGTGGAGAAGACAAAAAGGAGAAGATAGTCTCACATCAAATAGGCGTATCAACGGGCTATGGAGATGCCCATCAATAGATATCAATGTGAGTGAGTAGGGATTGCCATGCAACGGATGCACTAGAGCTATAAGTGTATGAATCTCAAAAAGAAACTAAGTGGGTGTGCATCCAACTTGCTTGCTCACGAAGACCTAGGGCAATTTGAGGAAGCCCATCATTGGAATATACAAGCCAAGTTCTATAATGTAAAATTCCCACTAGTTTATGAAGGTGACAACATAGGAGACTCTCTATCATGAAGATCATGGTGCTACTTTGAAGCACAAGTGTGGAAAAAGGATAGTAACATTGTCCCTTCTCTCTTTTCTCTCATTTTTTATTTGGGCCTTCTTTCTTTTTCTTTTCTTTTTGGCCTCTTTTCTCTTTTTTTTCCTTTTTTTCGTCCGGAGTCTCATCCCGACTTGTGGGGGAATCATAGTCTCCATCACCCTTTCCTCACTGGGACAATGCTCTAATAATGATGATCATCACAATTCTTTTTTACTTACAACTCAAGAATTACAACTCAATACTTAGAACAAAATATGACTCTATGTGAATGCCTCCGGCGGTGTACCGGGATATGCAATGAATCAAGAGTGACATGTATGAAAAAATTATGAATGGTGGCTTTGCCACGAATACGATGTCGACTACATGATCATGCATGGCAATATGACAATGATGAAGCATGTGATAACAAATGGAACAGTGGAAAGTTGCATGGCAATATATCTCAGAATGGTTATGGAAATGCCATAATAGGTAGGTATGGTGGCTGTTCTGAGGAAGGTATATGGTGGGTTTATGGTACCGGCGAAAGTTGCGTGGTACTAGAGAGGCTAGCAAATGTGGAAGGGTGAGGGTGTGTATAATCCATGGACTCAACATTAGTCATAAATAACTCACATACTTATTGCAAAATCTATTAGTTATCGAAACAAAGTACTACACGCATGCTCCTAGGGGGATAGATTGGTAGGAAAAGACCATCGCTCGTCCCCGACCGCCACTCATAAAGAAGGCAATTATAAATAAATCATGCTCCGACTTAATCACATAACGGTTCACCATACGTGCATGCTACGGGAATCACAAACTTCAACACAAGTATTTCTCAAATTCACAACTACTAAACTAGCATGACTCTAATATCACCATCTCCATATCTCAAAACAATCATCAAGTATCAAACTTCTCTTAGTATTCAATGCACTTATATGAAAGTTATTATTATGCCTAAAAGCAACTTGCCATGTTGTTCTAAAGGACTCTCAAAATAATATAATAAGCATGAGAAATCAATTATTTCTATAAAATAAAACCACCACCGTGCTCTAAAAGATATAAGTGAAGCACTAGAGCAAAAACTATATAGCTCAAAAGATATAAGTGAAGCACATAGAGTATTCTAATAAATTCCAATTCATGTGTGTCTCTCTCAAAAGATGTGTACAGCAAGGATGATTGTGGTAAACTAAAAATCAAAGACTCATATCATACAAGATGCTCCAAGCAAAACACATATCATGTGGCGAATCAAAATATAGCTCCAAGTAAAGTTACCGATGAACGAAGGCAAAAGAGGGGATGCCTTCCGGGGCATCCCCAAGCTTAGGATTTTTGGTGTCCTTGTATTTTACCTTGGGGTGCCTTGGGAATCCCCAATCTTTTATTTTACCTTGGGGTGCCTTGGGAATCCCACTTTTAACAATTTTTGCATCAAGATCTAAAAACTCCGAATCATTAGGACGCTTCTAACTAAAGGTGACTCATCTCCAGTCCCATCATTATCAAGATTCATATTGTAAAACAAAGATTTAATAGGGGACACATCAATCACTTTTAGATCTTCATCCTTATCATCATGAAAACTATAATAACACACTTTCACAAAGCAATCTCTTTTTGCATGTATCCTAGTGGTTCTTTATTTGCACTCATCAATGGAAATTCTCATGGCTTTGAGAGACTCATTGATATCATGCTTAGGTGGAATAGATCCAAGTTTCAAAGAATCAACATCAAGATAAATTCTATCCACGTTCCTAGCCAACTCATGAATCTTAAGCAATTTTTCTTCAATCAAAGCATTGAAACTCTTTTGCAAAGTAATAAATTCTTCAATACTAGATTCAAAATCAGAGGGCATCTTATTATAATTTCCATAAGAATTATTGTAGGAATTACCATAATTATTAGAGGAATTACTAGGAAATGTCCTAGAATTAAAATTACCTCTATATACGCGTTGTTACCAAAATTGTTCCTACCAACAAAATTCACATCCATAGATTCATTATTATTCTCAATCAAAGTAGACAAGGCATATCATGATCAGTAGGAGCACTCTTATTAGCAAACAATTTCATAAGTTCATCCATCTTTCCACTCAAAACATTAATCTCTTCAATTGCATGCACTTTTTTACTAGTAGATCTTTTTGTGTGCCATTGAGAATAATTAACCATGATATTATCTAGGAGTTTGGAGCTTCTCCTAAAGTGATTTCCGTAAAAGTGCCTCCCGCGGCCGAATCTAAAAGATTTCTAGAAGCAAAATTCAATCCGGCATATTTTTTTTGTATAATCATCCATAAATTCAAACCATGTGTAGGGCAATTACGTATCATTAATTTCATCCTCTCCCAAGCTTGTGCAACATGTTCATGATCAAGTTGGTTAAAATTCATAGTATCATTTCTAAGAGAGGTGATCTTAGCGGGATGAAAATATTAGAGATAAAAGCATCTTTGCACTTATTCCATGAATCAATACTATTTTTAGGCAAAGACGAAAACCAAGCTTTAGCACGATCTCTAAGTGAAAACGGAAATAGCTTAAGTTTAACAATATCATTATCCACATCTTTCTTCTTTTGCATATCACACAAATCAACAAAGTTGTTTAGATGGGTAGCGGCATCTTCACTAGGAAGGCCAGAAAACAGATCTTTCATGACAAGATTCAGCAAAGCAATATTAATTTCACAAGATTCAACGTCGGTAAAAGGAGCAATCAAAGTGCTAATAAAATCATTATTGTTGGTATTGGCAAAGTCACACAATTTAGTATTGTCTTGAGCCATCATGACAAGCAAGCAATCCAACACACAAGCAAACAAGAAACATGCAAAAAGAGGCAAACAGGAAAGGAGAAGGGGAACAGAAAAAGAGGGCGAATAAAACGGCAAGGGTGAAGCGGGAGAGAGGAAAACAAGAGGCAAATGGCAAATAATGTAATGCGAAGGGAAAGAGTTGTGATGGGTACTTGGTATGTCTTGACTTGGCGTAGATCTCCCTGGCAACGGTGCCAGAAATCCTTCTTGCTACCTCTTGAGCACTGCGTTGGTTTTCCCTTGAAGAGGAAAGGGTGATGCAGCAAAGTAGCGTAAGTATTTCCATCAATGAGGGAGTCCTGGATTAGGGGGTGTTCGGGTAGCCGGACTATACCTTCAGCCGGACTCCTGGACTATGAAGATACAAGATTGAAGACTTCGTCTCGTGTCCGGATGGGACTTTCCTTGGCGTGGAAGGCAAGCTTGGCGATGCGGATATTCAAGATCTCCTACCATTGTAACCGACTCTATGTAACCCTAACCCTATCCGGTGTCTATATAAACTGGAGGGTTGTAGTCCGTAGGCAATCAACTCCATATACAACAATCATACCATAGGCTAGCTTCTAGGGTTTAGCCTCCTTGATCTCGTGGTAGATCTACTCTTGTACTACCCATATCATCAATATTAATCAAGCAGGACGTAGGGTTTTACCTCCATCAAGAGGGCCCGAACCTGGGTAAAACATCGTGTTCCCTGCCTCTTGTTACCATCTGTCCTAGACGCACAGTTCGGGACCCACTACCTGAGATCCACCGGTTTTGACACCGACATTGGTGCTTTCATTGAGGGTTCCTCTGTGTCGTCGCCTTTAGGCCCGATGGCTCCTTTGATCATCAACAACGATGCGGTCCAGGGTGAGACTTTGCTCCCCGGACAGATCTTCGTCTTCGGCGGCTTCGCTCTGCGGGCCAATTCGCTCGGCCACCTGGAGCAGATCGAAAGCTACGCCCCTGGCCATTAAGTCAGGTTTGGAAGCTTAAACTACACGGCTGACATCCACGGAGACTTGATCTTCGACGGGCTCGAGCCACGGCCAAGCGCGCCGCACTATCTCGAGGGGCATGATCTAGCTCTACCCCCGGACAGTGTCCTGGAGGCCGCACACGCATCGGTTCCGACCCCTAACTCGGAGCCTATTGTGCCAATCGAGGATGAGCGGTTGGACGTCACCTCGGGGGCTGTGATCCCGAAAGCGATCGAGCCGAACGCTAGCCCCTCACTCTGCACGACCCGTGACTCCAAGGATCCGGACTCCTCCACGGACTCCGAACCCCCCGCGACCCTGCCAATCGAATCCGATTGGGCGCCGATAATGGAGTTCACCGCCGCAGACATCTTTCAGCATTCGCCTTTTGGCGACATCCTGAATTCTCTTAAGTCTCTCTCTTTATCAGGAGAGCCCTGGCCGGACTATGGTCAGCGAGGGTGGGATACGGACGATGAGGAAATTCAAAGCCCACCCACCACCCACTTTGTAGCCACTGTCGACGATCTAACCGACATGCTTGACTTCAGCTCCGAAGACATCGACGGCATGGACGACGATGTAGGAGACGAACAGGAACCAGCACCTGTAGGGCACTGGAAGGCCACCTCGTCATATGACATATATATGGTGGATACTCCAAAAGATGGAGATGGCGATGGAACAGTGGGGGATGACTCCCCCAAGAAACAGCCAAAGCGCCGGCGTCAGCGGCGCCGCTCTAAATCCCGCCAAAGCAAAAATGTTGATTCCGGCACGGGAAATAATACTACCCCGGATAGCGCCGAAGAACACCCACCTCAGCAAGATTCGGCACGGGAAGATGGAGAAGCCAGTCCTCATGAGAGAGCGGCAGACCGAGAGGTCGAGGATGATAACTATACGCCTCCCTCCGAAGACGAGGCAAGCCTCGATGACGACGAATTCGTCATACCATCAGACCCCGCCGAACAAGAGCGTTTTAAACGCAGGCTTTTAGCCACGGCAAGCAGCCTCAAGAAAAAGCAGCAACAACTTAGAGCTGCCCAAGATTTGCTAGCTGATAGATGGACTGAAGTCCTTGCGGCCGAAGAGTATGAACTCGAACGCCCCTCCAAGAGTTACCCGAAGCACAGGCCGCTACCCCGATCAAAGGAGGAAGCACCTACATCACCAGCGCATGACATGGCAGACCGGCCACCTTGCGGCCGCGACAGAGAGGCCTCTCGGCCCTCCACCCAAGCCATGCCCCGACGCCGCTCAACTAAGGCATGGGAAAATGCGCCCGACCTGCGAGACATACTGGAGGATAAGGCAAGACAAACAAGATCTATCTACGGATCGCGCAGGCGCCCTACGACATGTGACAATGATCTTCACGCCGGATACAACAAATCTGGCCGGGCCGAACACAACAGACATAGCTCTTCCGAGCTGCATCGCGATATAGCCCAGTACAGAGGCGCCGCACACCCGCTATGCTTCACGAATGAAGTAATGGATCATAAAAGCCCAGAGGGTTTCAAACCTGTAAACATCGAATCATACGATGGCACAACAGATCCGGCGGTATGGATCGAGGATTATCTCCTTCACATCCACATGGCACGCCGCGATGATCTACACGCCATCAAATACCTCCCGCTCAAACTTAAAGGACCGGCCTGGCATTGGCTTAACAGCTTGCCAGTAGACTCAATCGGTTCTTGGGAGGACCTGGAAGCCGCATTCCTCGACAACTTCCAGGGCACTTACGTGCGACTGCCGGATGCCGACGACTTAAGCCACATAATTCAGCAGCCAGAGGAATCGGCCAGACAATTCTGGACACGGTTCCTAACAAAGAAAAACCAGATAGTCGACTGTCCGGACGCAGAGGCCCTAGCAGCCTTCAAGCATAACATCCGCGATGAGTGGCTTGCCCGGCACCTGGGACAGGAAAAGCCGAAATCCATGGTAGCCCTCACGACACTCATGACCCGATTTTGCGCGGGAGAAGACAGCTGGCTAGCTCGCAGTAACAACTTATCAAAGAACCCTGGTAATTCGGATACCAAGGACAAAAGTGGCAGGACACGTCGGAATAAGCAAAAATGCCGCGTTAACAGCGACAGCAATGAAGACACGGCAGTCAATGCTGGATTCAAAGGCTATAAATCCGGTCAGCAGAAAAAGCCATTCAAAAAGAATACTCAGGGCCCGTCCAGTTTGGACAGAATACTTGATTGCTTGTGCCAGATACATGGCACCCCCGAAAGGCCAGCCAATCACACTAACAGGGATTGTTGGGTGTTCAAGCAGGCAGGCAAGTTAAGGGCCGAAAACAGAGACAAGGGGCTGCACAGCGACGACGAGGAGCCCAAGCCGCCGAACAACAATGGACAGAAGGGCTTTTCCCCACAAGTGCGGACGGTGAACATGATATACGCAACCCACATTCCCAAGCGGGAGTAGAAGCGTGCGCTATGGGACGTATACGCGATGGAGCCAGTCGCCCCAAAGTTCAACCCATGGTCCTCCTGCCCGATCACTTTTGATCGAAGGGACCATCCCACTAGCATCCGTCATGGCGGCTTCGCCACATTGGTTCTCGACCCAATCATCGACGGATTTCATCTCACAAGAGTCCTCATGGACGGCGGCAGTAGCCTAAACCTGCTTTATCAGGATAAAGTGCGGAAAATGGGCATAGATCCCTCAAGGATTAAGCCCACAAGAACGACCTTTAAAGGCGTTAGACCAGGTGTAGAAGCCAACTGTACAGGCTCAGTAACACTTGACGTGGTCTTCGGATCCCCGAACAATTTCCGTAGCGAAGAGTTAATCTTCGATATAGTCCCGTTTCGCAGTGGCTATCACGCCCTGCTCGGACGAACCACATTCGCAAAGTTCAATGCGGTGCCGCACTACGCATATCTCAAGCTCAAGATGCCAGGCCCTCGAGGAGTAATTACGGTCAACGGAAACACCAAACGCTCCCTCCGTATGGAGGAGCATACGGTGGCTCTCGCAGCGGAGGTACAAAGTAGCCTTCTCAGGCAATTCTCCAGTCCGACCATTAAAAAGCCAGACACTGCCAAGCGTGCCCAGAGTAACCCACAGCAGGACTGCCTGGCACACTCTGAGAAAGCGTAGCAATACGGCCCCAACCCCAGCTTTCGCGACATAGCGAAACCAGTACCTCGCGTACATAACTACGCCCTTGAAATACCATGGGCACAGGGGAAGGGGCACAATAACGGCACACCCAAAATACGGCTTAAAACGTACTAGGGGGTGCCGGATTCTTTTTTTTAATTTTTTCTTACTTTCAGGACTCCATACTTCGGATGACCTGTTCGGCAATTCGACTGCCGCACAAACGATGCAAGATCCAGGGAGGCAGACAAGTCATGCCACATTATGGTACTCCCAGGTGGTCTCTGTTACGAGCGGTATACCTGTGTTAAATAGAATGCCGCGGCCTGCCCCAGGTCAGGACATACTGAATAGTCCAATATCTTTTGCTTACCGCACTATTTGTATCGTTCAGCTTCTTGTCTATTTTTTGCATTATCATCTTTTCACATATATGTTTATTAAATGACATGATTGCACCCGTACACCATGGTACGGCAAACACGCTAGGGGCTTCAGTACCCCTCATTATGGTGTGAGAAGTCCGTACACTTTCACAAGTGCGGCACCCCGAACTTATAGCACTATATGCATCGGCTCCGAATCATGATTTGGGTCAATAGTTTGGTTTGCCCGGCTCCTATGTTTTGGTGCCTTACGTTCCGCTATATCGGCTAAGGTAGCACTAGGAGAACCACTACGATTGTGCCCCGGTTCAGCTGGGTTAAGCACCTCAGTGGAGAAAGCTAAAACTGACTGTCATGATGAGGCGAGAGACCGGTCACTGTTCGAGAGGTTTTTTGAGTCCCTAAAGACTTATGCCGCTTCGAGCGAGGAGCTGGCTTTGTCCGGCCAAGGCGTGGATAGCGCCCCGAACTTGGTCTGCCGAACTAGGGGCTTCGCCGAAATTTAAAATTATAGAGTTCTATGGCTAAGTGAGAGTGTTCAAGCATTATAGTCCGATTGCCTGGTTCGTTGTGCTGAGCGCCTCCCTCGAAGGACCCAACTATGGGAAAAAGAGCGCTCAGGTTTATCCCGAACACCCCAGCACTAGTGGCATGGGGGCAGAAGCCGACGACTGGCCATCTCTCAATTTTTTGATAAACGGCCGCAAAGAAAGTAATATTTTAAATTCAATAAGCATTGCTTAGCGCATATGAACAAGTTTTCAGCGCACAGGATAAACACGAGCGAGTTCATTCAAATATCACATCCTTGGTACATTCATCCGCCACAAGGCGGGCACCTGCAAGAACATCCTTGTAGTAGTTCTCGGGCTTGCGATGCTCCTTCCCCGGCGGCGGCCCTTCCTTCACAAGCTTCTCACCGTCCAGCTTACCCCAGTGCACCTTTGCACGGGCAAGGGTCCGACGGGCACCTTTGATGCAGACGGAGCGCTTGATGACCTCGAGCCTCGGATAGGCCTCCACCAGCCGCCGCACCAGCCCGAAATAGCTCCCAGGCAGGGCCTCTCCGGGCCACAGCCGAACTATGAGGCCCTTCATGGCCTGTTCGGCCGCCTTGTGGAGCTCGACCAGCTGTTTCAGCTGGTCGCTCAAAGGCACAGGGTGTCCGGCCTGAGAATACAGAGACCATAACACCTTCTCCATCGAGCTGCCCTCTTCAGCTTGGTAGAATGCGGAGGCGTCGAATACGCTGCGAGGAAGATCTACGAATGCCCCTGGAGAGCTCCGGATTCGGGTAAGTAACAAGTAGTTTACTTTTATATTTTTGCTTTGCATAAAGAATGCCTTACACGCTGCTATCTTCCTCATCTCCTCCAACTCTTGGAGGGCCTTTTGGGCATCGGCCTTGGCAGACTTGGCAGTCTCAATGGCCGTCGCGAGCTCGGATGCTTGCGCCTTTGACTCAAGCTCCAAACTCTCATGTTTTTTCATAAGAGCCTGAAGCTCTTGCTGCACCTCGCCGACCTGAACCCCAAGTCTGTCTCGCTCGGTGCGCTCCGTGGCCATTTTCTTTTCGGCCTCAGACAACGCCTGCTTAAGGGTCGCCACCTCAGTCGTGGCCCCTACAATAAGCAGTACAATCCTGTTATTTTTTCTTTTTGCAATCACGCCTTTTTATAGGCACTTTTTCTGTAAGGTATTTCTTACCTTCTTTCTCCTCGAGCTGCCGCTTGGCAAGGCCGAGCTCTTGCTCGGTCCGCTCGAGGTCCTGCTTCAGGACACCCACCTCCGCAGTTAGTGCGGCGGTGGATAGCAGCAAAGCCTGCATACGCATATTGACTCTTTTTGATAGACTCCTGCGAAATTTAATAGATCCTCTATTCAGCTTTTCTTTCCGAACGCCAATCAGAGCATCAGGGGCTACTGTCTATGCGGTAATATTTTTACATATTTTTACTTACCTCGAAGCCTGTTAGAAGGCTAGCGCAAGCTTCAGTCAGTCTGCTCTTGGCGGACTGAACCTTCTGGATCACCGTACTCATAATAGTACGGTGCCCCTCGTCGATGGAGGCGCCGTCAAGCACCTCCAGCAGATTGTCTGGCACCTCCGGTTGGACGGAGGCCGCCGGCTCAGAAGCCTTGCTCCTCTTGGAAGGAGTTCGCCTACCGCGGTCCGGAACTATGGAAGATTCCGGCGCGGTGTCCGGCACAAAGCCGGACTTGGAGCCCTGGGGGGCCTTATCCCCTTCACTCCTGGAGTCCGGGAGGTTGCCTTGCGGCTCCTCCGGGACCACCTCCTCCTGCCCCGAAGCTTGTCGCGACGCCACTTCGGCATCGTCTGCAGTGCGGGGGGAGACAGCGGGCGGAACTGAGTTCACGTCCGATGAGTCCAGGGAGCCGCCCGACGATTCGTCGAATTCGGCCCAGGGCAGACTGCATAATTACGTTCGACATTAGGGAAAGCTGTGCAACAAAGGAACATCATGAGTTATTCTGATATCCGAACTTACGATTTCGCCGGACGCTTGGCCCTGTTTGGCCACTCCTCTTTGCCCTCTTCGGCGTTGGGGGCGTAGTCCGGCGGAGGGGTCTTCCTTTTCCTAGACCCCTCGGCCTCCCCCGTTGGGGCGGCCTTCCTCTTCTCTCCTCCCTCCGCTGGGGGGGAGAGTTTTCTTCTTCCTCCTCCTTGTTTTTGCGGGAGGAGGGCGTCTCGGACTCATTATATGACGAGTTCGACACCACCATGTTACGGGCACTCTTTCGAGTCCCCGTGGTCTTCTTCTTCTTGGCCTTCTTCTCCGGGACCACATAAGGTGCCGGAACCAGCAGCTTCACTAGTAGAGCTGGGGCTGGGTCTTCGGGCAGCGGAGCCGGATAGTTAGTCGGTCCGGATATCGCCCGCCAAGCCTGTCAAAGGTAAGGGAGTTTAGATCCCGCATAGAGTCAAACTATGAAGAAAGCTTAACATCCTGTAAAAGGTGAAGATAGCTTACCTCGCTAGCGTGACGCTGCGAGCTGTATCTGCGGTCCTCGGAAGCGGATGCGGGAGCCTCGGTGCCCTTGAATAGCACCTTCCAGGCATCTTCGTACATCGTGTCGAAGAGCCTGCTAAGGGTTTGGTGCTGCGCCGGGTCGAACTCCCACAGATTAAAATCCCGTTGTTGGCACGGGAGGATCTGGCGGACGAGCATAACCTGGATTACATTAACAAGCCGGATTGGCTTGTTCACCGGGGACTGGATGCATGTTTGCAATCCGGTCACCTCTTTTTCGTCACCCCACGACATGCCCATCTCTTTCCAGGACATAAGCCACGTGGGGGGTCCAGATCGGAACTCGGGGGCTGCCATCCAGTTCGGATCGCGTGGCTCGGTGATGTAAAACCACCCGGATTGCCACCCCTTTAGGGTCTCCACAAAATAGCCCTCGAACCATAGCACGTTGGCCATCTTGCCCGCCATGGTGCCTCCGCACTCCGCCTGGCTGCCGCGCACCACCTTGGGCTTGACGTTGAAGGTCTTGAGCTAGAGGCCGAAATGAGGGCGGACGCGGAGGAAAGCCTCGCACACGACAATAAATGCCGAGATGTTGAGGATGAAGTTCGGGGCCAGATCGTGGAAATCCAGTCCATCGTAGAACATGAGCCCCCGGACAAACGGGTGGAGTGGAAAACCCAGTCCGCGGAGGAAGTGGGGAAGAAATACTACCCTCTCATGGGGCCTTGGGGTGGGGAGAAGCTGCCCCTTTTAGGGAAGCCGGTGCGCGATGTCCTTAGACAGGTATCCGGCCTTCCTTAGCTTCTTGACTTGGCCCTCCGTAGCTGAGGAGACCATCCACTTGCCTCCCGCTCCGGACATTGCTGGAGAAGGTTGAGGTGGGAAGTGCGGGCTTGGGCACTGGAGCTCGAGTGCGCGGGAGATGGATAGGCAAAGGAGGAAGAAGGCGTAGGTAAAAAGGTGGATCCTTATCCCCTTATATGGGCAGATGCGGTTGTGCGTCCCCACCTTCCTAGTAAAACTCGCTTGCCTCCCAAGCGCTGTGATAAGTGGCGCGGTCGGGTTACCCACGTCCGTATTGATGAGAATCCCGTAAAAGGGGGGTACACGATCTCTGCTTTGACAAGACGTGCCAAGGAAACCGCCTCGCAAAGTACGCTGAGGTGGAAAAGTGAAAACGATTCGAGTGAAGGACTTGGCTATAGTGTGATGACGCACTGTGGAATACGTTAGTAGATTTGATTTGTGTTAATATTATTCTCTCTATGGCAATATGTGGAAGCTTATTTTGCGGAGCTGGACACTACTCTTGGTGTTTACAATCTTCTATGAAGGATTTGGAGGAGGAACCCGCCTTGCAATGCTGAAGACAATTTGCGCACCGGACTCGTCGTCATTGAAGCCGGGTTCAGGGGCTACTGAGGGAGTCCTGGATTAGGGGGTGTTCGGGTAGACGGACTATACCTTCAGCCGGACTCCTGGACTATGAAGATACAAGATTGAAGACTTCGTCCCGTGTCCGGATGGGACTTTCCTTGGCGTGGAAGGCAAGCTTGGCGATGCGGATATTCAAGATCTCCTACCATTGTAACCGACTCTATGTAACCCTAACCCTATCCGTGTCTATATAAACCGGAGGGTTGTAGTCCGTAGGCAATCAACTCCATATACAACAATCATACCATAGGCTAGCTTCTAGGGTTTAGCCTCCTTGATCTCGTGGTAGATCTACTCTTGTACTACCCATATCATCAATATTAATCAAGCAGGACGTAGGGTTTTACCTCCATCAAGAGGGCCCGAACCTGGGTAAAACATCGTGTTCCCTGCCTCCTGTTACCACCCGGCCTAGACACACAGTTCGGGACCCACTACCCGAGATCCGCCGGTTTTGACACCGACAATCAGTTTTTGAGAACCAAGGTATCAATCCAGTAGGAGACCACGCGCGAGTCACCTCGTACCTACACAAACAAATAAGAACCTCGCAACCAACGCGATAAAGGGGTTGTCAATCCCTTCACGGCCACTTGCAAGAGTGAGATCTGATAGAGATGATAATGATAAGATATATATTTTTGGTATTTTTATGATATAGATTGAAAGTAAAGATTGCAAAATAAAATAGATTGGAAACTTGTATGATGGAAAATAGACCCGGGGGCCATAGGTTTCACTAGTGGCTTTTCTCAAGATAGCATAAGTATTACGGTGGGTGAACAAATTACTGTCGAGCAATTGATAGAAAAGCGAATAATTATGAGAATATCTAGGCATGATCATGTATATAGGCATCACGTCCGTGACAAGTAGACCGAAATGATTCTGCATCTACTACTATTACTCCACACATCGACCGCTATCCAGCATGCATCTAGAGTATTTAGTTCATAAGAACAGAGTAACGCCTTAAGCAAGATGACATGATGTAGAGGGATCAATTCATGCAATATGATGTAAACCCCATCTTTTTATCCTCGATGGCAACAATACAATACTAACGCCTTAAGCAAGATGACTTAGCCAATGGCTTCCCAAGCATTAATGAAGATGGATCACCCTTTATTGCAGACGACTTCACTGCTCTTACTAGAGAAATGCGCACTTTGGCTAGCAAATTGGCTGAAGAAACTGATCAGGCCCATTATCAGCCGGTTTATGATGCCAATATTAAGAAGGTGAAGGCGCCGACTCATGACGCTCTGGGTCTGACTCCTCCGATCCGTAAGAACACTTATGCCCCTGATGTTGATCCATCCACACATATAAGTGATGAAGTTGTCTTCAGAGCATTAATGGGGATCGACTGGTCGACCACTAACTTCCAGCCGGCGGAGGAGGATGAAGAACCGGCAAAGGATGATCCAGAGCCCTCAAAGTCAGCAAGGCCAAGAAGAATGAACCGCCAGGTGGTTTAGCTACTTGATCCTTTTAAAAACACTTGATGCTGTTCGGCTCACGGAGCCATGTAATAGGGTAGTGAAACTTTAATCTACCGTGCCATCGTGCATGTTTCTGTTTTTGCACAATACTGCTGATCCACTAGTTTGAGAAAGTATCACTTATGCTTATGATAGTCTTGATTTATGTAGATCAAATTGATCATTGCCCTGCACACAAACATATCACAAGTACCCTGGCAGTTTACCACCGGGCGGGTCATAGTACCCAATTGAAGCCACTGGGGACGGATAGTCCATAACCAGGGCCGGTCTAACCATAATACTGGCATAACAAAATACCATACCTGTGGTGTATGCTTACACTGCCAGCTTAGCCGCTTTATGCAATTAACGTTTGTAGAGCTATAACTCCAAACATAAAATGATGATGCTCTGATGACTTAGAGTCTGCCATCCTGGCGGGTTATAGAGACCCAAAAGATGCTTCAAATATGAGCCATAAGTAGGGAAGCTTGGCCCGATTGTAAAAACTGTACGGCAAAAAAGAGATCATATAAAGAAAAGAAATAAGAAATCAAAAAATTCGAGGCTTTTGCAGGCCGCCAAGCCAAAGTTTCTTCTTCAATGAAACTAGCATGAGCCACTGGAAGGTACGTGCTTTCCGTGAGCCGGCACTCGTAGTACCCAATTGACATTTGAACCCAGATAAATTCAGGTCTTATCTAAAGATAGACTTATCAGGAGTACGCGGGGTCAGAGTAGCAGCAGGCATCACGGGCTGATTTATCCAAGTTTCAAGGAAGGCGGCTTATGAAGCCTGGATCTATCCTGACTATCTGTAAACCGTGCTCTCACGTGACAAACCACCATTTGAACCTTAACAAGCTCAGGATCTTTGGTGAATACATCGCAAAAGATTGATTGTTAAGAGTTCGACGGGTCAATCGGGATTACTTGGTGGAGTTGAAGCAGCTGGTTACAGGTAGGATGACCCGGAAAGGTTATGTTCTCTTTGGTCCAATACGCCTATGTTTGAACAAGATAACTTGGTCAAGAGGGTAGTCACACTATGTTCTCTTTGGTCGAATACGCCTATGTTTGAACAAGATAACCTGGTCAAGAGGGTAGTCACGCTATGTTCTCTTTGGTCGAATACGCCTATGTTTGAACAGGAAGCCCCCAAGCGACATATTGACAGGTTGTGCTCGCCAGGGACCTATGTTTGAGCTGTGCTGTGCATCCAACTCTCTTTGATCCCTGTAATTTGGGCGTCAAGCCTCTTAAATAAGCATGTGAGACGATGATAAAGACTCAGCTTTGAGGAAGTGAAACGATAGAGGCCCTGAATTATCAGGGATGCCGGCTTTATTATACTGTTTATAATATATACATCATTAGACTATGTACATCATGAGAGCCGGTGGCTCAAGTATAGTAGGGCCAAAGATGAGCAATATTCCACGACCGACAGGTCTCCTCCTCTGACTTGTGTGAGTCCTTGTGGTCTTGAATGTCGATAAGATAATATGGCCCATTATGCAGATTCTTGCTGACCACAAAAGGTCCTTCCCAAGGCGGTGAAACTTATGCATATCCGTCTGATCTTGGATGAGCCGGAGCACTAAGTCGCCTTCTTGAAAGGTTCTGGTTTTGACCCGGCGGCTGTGATAACGATGTAAATCTTTTTGATAAATCTCCGAACGAGCCGCCGCGAGGTCACGCTCCTCATCTAACAGGTCAAGTGCATCTTGACGTGCCTTTTCATTATCAGCTTCAACGTAAGCCACCACCCGGGGTGAATCATGACGGATGCCACTAGGGAGAACCGCCTCTACTCCGTAAACCATGAAGAAAGGTGTCTAACCCGTAGATCTATTGGGGGTTGTATTGATACTCCATAACACTGAGGGTAACTCCTCCACCCAACAACCTGGTGTTCTTTGCAAAGGAACCATAAGCCGGGGCTTGATGCCTCGCAGAATCTCTTGATTAGCTCGTTCTGCTTGACCATTGGACTGAGGGTGAGCCACGGAGGAAACATCAAGTCGAATATGCTCCCATTGACAAAATTCATCCATAGCACCTTTAGACATATTAGTGCCATTATCCGTTATAATGCTGTGGAGAAAGCCAAAACGGAAGATCACCTTCTTGATGAATTGAACCGCCATTGCCGCATCACACTTACTGACCGGCTCTGCTTCAACCCACTTACTAAACTTATCAACCGCCACCAAAAGGTGGGTCTTCTTATCCTTGGACCTCTTGAAAGGTGCTACCTCTTGAGCACTACGTTGGTTTCCCCTTGAAGAGGAAAGGGTGATGCAACAAAGTACCGTAAGTATTTCCCTCAGTTTTTGAGAACCAAGGTATCAATCCAGTAGGAGGCTACGCGCGAGTCCCTAGCACCTGCACAAAACAAATAAATCCTCGTAACGCCTTAAGCAAGATGACATGATGTAGAGGGATAAACTCATGCAATATGATGAAAACCCCATCTTGTTATCCTCGATGGCAATAATACAATACGTGCCTTGCTGCCCCTACTGTCATTGGGAAAGGACACCGCAAGATTGAACCCAAATCTAAGCACTTGTCCCATTGCAAGAAAGATCATACATAAAAGAATTCAGAGAAGATTCAAATATTGTTCATAGATAAACTTGATCATAAACCCACAATTCATCGGTCTCAACAAACACACCGCAAAAGAAGATTACATCGAATAGATCTCCACAAGAGAGGGGGAGAACTTTGTATTGAGATCCAAAAAGAGAGAAGAAGCCATCTAGCTAATAACTATGGACCCGTAGGTCTGAGGTAAACTACTCACACTTCATCGGAGAGGCTACGGTGTTGATGTAGAAGCCCTCCGTGATCGATGCCCCCTCCGGCGGAGCTACGGAACAGGCCCCAAGATGGGATCTCGTGGATACAGAAAGTTACGGCGGTGGAATTAGGGTTTTGGCTCCGTATCTGATCGTTTGGGGGTACGTAGGTATATATAGGAGGAAGAAGTACGTCGGTGGAGCAACAGGGGGCCCACGAGGGTGGAGGCCGCGCCTGGGGGGGGGGGGGGCTTAGGCGCGCCCCCAACCTCGTGGCCTCCCTGTTGGTTCTTGACGTAGGGTCCAAGTCTCCTGGATCATGTTCGGTGAGAAAATCACGTTCCCGAAGGTTTCATTCCGTTTGGACTCCGTTTGATATTCTTTTCTTGCGAAACCTATTAACCGGAATACCAAACGGAGTCCAAACGGAATGAAACCTTCGGGAACGTGATTTTCTCAACGAACAAGACCCAGGAGGCTTGGACCCTACGTCAAGACACAAAAGAGGAGGCCACGAGGTAGGGGGGCGTGCCTACCCCCAGGGGCGCCCTCCACCCTCGTGGGCCACCTGTTGCTCCACCGACGTACTCCTTCCTCCTATATATACCTACGTACCCCCAAACGATCAGACACAGAGCCGAAACCCTAATTCCACTAACGTAACTTTCTGTATCCACGAGATCCCATCTTGGGGCCTATTCTGGAGCTTCGCCGGAGGGGACATCGATCACAGAGTGCTTCTACATCAACACCATAGCCCCTCCTATGAAGTGTGAGTAGTTCACCTCAGACCTACGGGTCCATAGTTAGTAGCTAGATGGCTTCTTCTCTCTTTTTGGATCTCAACACAATGTTCTCCCCCTCTCTTGTGGAGAACTATTCGATGTAATCTTCTTTTTGTGGTGTGTTTGTTGAGACCGATGAATTGTGGGTTTATGATCAAGTCTATCTATGAACAATATTTGAATCTTCTCTGAATTCTTTTATGTATGATTGGTTATCTTTGCAAGTCTCTTCGAATTATAAGTTTGGTTTGGCCTACTAGATTGATCTTTCTTGCAATGGGAGAAGTGCTTAGCTTTGGGTTCAATCTTGCGGTGTCCTTTCCCAATGACAGTAGGGGCAGCAAGTCACGTATTGTATTGTTGCCATCGAGGATAACAAGATGGGGTTTTCACCATATTGCATGAGTTTATCCCTCTACATCATGTCATCTTGCTTAAGGCGTTACTCTGTTTTTAAATTAATACTCTAGATGCATGCTGGATAGCGGTCGATGAGTGGAGTAATAGTAGTAGATGCAGGCAGGAGTCGGTCTACTTGTCTCAGACGTGATGCCTATATACATGATCATACCTAGATATTCTCATAACTATGCTCAATTCTGTCAATTGCTCAACAGTAATTTGTTCACCCACCGTAGAATACTTATGCTCTCGAGAGAAGCCACTAGTGAAACCTATGGCCCCCGGGTCTATCTTCATCATATTAATCTCCTACTACTTAGTTATTTCCTTTGCTTTTTTCCTTTGCCTTTATTTTACTTTGCATCTTTATCACAAAAATACCAAAAATATTTTCTTATCATATCTATCAGATCTGACAATCATAAGTGGCTGTGTAGGGATTGATAACCCCTATTCGCGTTGGTTGCAAGGATTTATTTGTTTTGTGCAGGTACGAGGGACTCGCGCGTAGCCTCATACTGGATTGATACCTTGGTTCTCCAAAACTGGGGGAAATACTTACGCTACTTTGCTGCATCATCCCTTCCTCTTCGGGGAAAACCAACGCAGTGCTCAAGAGGTAGCAACTCACATACTTATTGCAAAAATCTATTATTTATCGAAGCAAAGTACTACGTGCATGCTCCTAGGGGGATAGATTGGTAGGAAAAGACCATCGCTCGTCCCCGACCGCCACTCATAAGGAGGACAATCAATAAATACCTCATGCTCTGACTTCTTAACATAATGGTTCACCATACGTGCATGCTACGGGAATCAAAAACTTCAACACAAGAATTTCTCAAATTCACAACTACTCAATTAGCACAACTCTAATATCACCATCTCCATATCTCAAAACAATTATCAAGTTTCAAACTTCTAATAGTATTCAACACACTCATAAGAAAATTTTATTATTAATCTTGAATGCCTAAAACAATTAAAGCAAATTACCATGCTGTTTTTTTAGGACTCTCAAAATAATCTAAGTGAAGCATGAGAGAACAATAGTTTCTATAAAACAAATCCACCGACGTGCTCTAAAAGATATAAGTGAAGCACTAGAGCAAAAACTATATAACTCAAAAGATATAAGTGAAGCACATAGAGTATTCTAATAATTTCCGAATCATGTGTGTCTCTCTCAAAAGGTGTGTACAGCAAAGATTATTGTGGTAAACTAAAAAGCAAAGACTCAAATCATACAAGACGCTCCAAGCAAAACACATATCATGTGGTGAATAAAAATATAGCTCCAAGTAAAGTTACCGATAGAAGTAGACGAAAGAGGGGATGCCTTCCGGGGCATCCCGAAGCTTTGGCTTTCAGGTGTCCTTATATTATCTTGGGGTGACATGTGCATCCCCAAGCTTAGGCTCTTGCCCCTCCTTGTTCCATAATCCATCAAATCTTTACCCAAAACTTGAAAACTTCACAACACAAAACTTAAAGTAGAAAATCTCATGAGCTCTGTTAGCGAAAGAAAACAAAAGACCACGTCAAGGTACTGTAATAAACTCATTATTTATTTATATTGGTGTTAAACCTACTGTATTCCAACTTCTCTATGGTTTATAAACTATTTTACTAGCCATAGATTCATCAAAATAAGCAAACAAGACACGAAAAACAGAATCTGTCAAAAACAGAACAGTCTGTAGTAATCTGTAGCTAGCGCAAGATATGGAATCACAAAAATTCTAAAATAAATTTCTGGACGTGAGGAATTTATCTATTAATCATCTTCAAAAATAATTAACTAAATGGCACTTTTCAAATAAAAATGGCAGCAGTTCTCGTGAGCGTTAAAGTTTCTGTTTTTTACAGCAAGATTAACAAGACTTTCCCCAAGTCTTCCCAACGGTTCTACTTGGCACAAACACTAATTAAACACAAAAAACACAACCAAAACAGAGGCTAGATAAATTATTTATTACTAAACAGGTGCAAAAAGCAAGGAATAAAAATAAAATTGGGCTGCCTCCCAACAAGCGCTATCGTTTAACGCCCCTAGCTAGGCATAAAAAGCAATGATAGATCTAGGTGTTGCCATAATAGTAAGATATATCATTAACACTCATTTCATATTCTCTACGTTCGGCAGCAAGTTTTCTTTGAGGCAAGAAAAAGTAATCAAAAGGGCTAAATTTAATGGGACAAAAGTCCCCAAGATCAACCTTGGGAGGTATAGGTTCCTCCTTTGGCCCTTCGTATTGCACAACCAATTCATCATTATAAGCATTCTTTTGACAGAACTTTGTAAGCCTATACTCAAGAGAATATCCTAGTTCATTATTTCGAATGGCCAAATCATCATTAAGTTCAGAAATTCTATCAACTAATACATTGCTAGGCACCCTTTTTCTAAGATTTTCATTGAAAGCAACATAGTTTAGAGATTGAAAACACATTATTTCTTCTTGATCAAAAAGGATAGCCTCTATGGGAGGACGGCAAGCGTCCACCCTATAATGCGCAAAGATTTCTTTGGCCTCTTTTATTATGAATCTGAACTCATGAGCCAAAAAGATAGTAGCGGCACGCTTAATAGAAGAATGCTCAATATTAGAAAATTCTAGGAAAATCCTTTGTATGCAAGGGTGCATGTGCATGAATTGTCTTTCAAGTTCAACTACAAGCATGGCAATAGCGTCCGCAAGACTACTAGTTCTATGAAGGATAGAACTACCCATGGAAGGCAAAGCACCGGCACAAGTAAAGAAATCTTTGATAACTCCTTTTCCAATTATATTACCACTACCAATATGGAATTTTTTTGTATGTAAGATAGGGGGTTCTTCAGCAGGAGCATCCGAATTTTTTATGATATTATTATTTTCCATATCGACAATAATTTCCCCAATTTCAGACATAATGGCAGAAAGTGCAAAAGGCAAAAAGAGGCAAATAGAGAAAGAGAGGGAGGATAGAGAGAGAGGGCGAATAAAACGGCAAGGGTGAAGTGGGGGAGAGGAAGACGAGAGGCAAATGGCAAATAATGTAATGCGGGGGATAAGGGTTTGTGATGGGTACTTGGTATGTTTGACTTTTGCGTAGACCTCCCCGGCAACGGCGCCAGAAATCCTTCTTGCTACCTCTTGAGCACTGCGTTGGTTTTCCCTTGAAGAGGAAAGGGTGATGCAGCAAAGTAGCGTAAGTATTTCCCTCAGTTTTTGAGAACCAAGGTATCAATCTAGTAGGAGGCTACGCGCAAGTCCCTCGCACCTACACAAAACAAATAGATCCTCGCAACCAACGCGATAAGGGGTTGTCAATCCCTACACGGTCACATACGAGAGTGAGATTTGATAGATATAATAAGATAATATTTTTGGTATTTTTATGATAAAGATGCAAAGTAAAATAAAAGGCAATGAAAATGACTAAGTATTGGAAGATTTAATATGATGAAGATAGACCCGGGGGCCATAGGTTTCACTAGTGGCTTCTCTCAAGAGCATAGGTATTTCACGGTGGGTGAACAAATTACTGTTGAGCAATTGACAGAATTGAGCATAGTTATGAGAATATCTAGGTATGATCATGTATAGAGGCATCACGTCCAAGACAAGTAGACCGACTCCTGCCTGCATCTAATACTATTACTCCACACATCGACCGCTATCCAGCATGCATCTAGAGTATTATGTTCAAAAGAACAAAGTAACGCCTTAAGCAAGATGACATGATGTAGAGGGATAAACTCATGCAATATGATGAAAACCCCATCTTGTTATCCTCGATGGCAACAATACAATACGTGCCTTGCTGCCCCTACTGTCACTGGGAAAGGACACCGCAAGATTGAACCCAAAGCTAAGCACTTCTCCCATTGCTAGAAAGATCAATCTAGTAGGCCAAACCAAACTGATAATTCACAGAGACTTTCAAAGATAACCAATCATACATAAAAGAATTCAGAGAAGATTTGTAACATCCCAAATTTTCAATTTGGAATGTTATACATTAGATCATCATTGCATATCATGTTTTATTGCTTTTCCGTTCCGTAATCCTCAAAATCCTAAGCAAATCAAGGACCCTCAGAGAGAGTTGGGGATTTCCCGGTTTTCATATTTGATTCTTTTATCAAATTTTGAAACAAGGATTTTGGTTTTAATTATTTTTATCTCCGAAAATATTTCATATTAAAATACAAGAGAGGAGATAATATGACTTCTCCAAAATAAATGAAATATTGGAGGAAAATACTAAAATCAAATATTTGTTCCATTTGGATTTTATTGCAATTTTGTTTGCATTAGAAAAATTGCACATTTTCAAAATTGCATTTTAGGGCCAAGAAAATGTTCATCTCGTTCTAAATATTTTATTTAGACGGTAAAAATTTATGTTGGCATTTTTAGTTTTTTATTTATTTTTCTAGGATTTTATTTCTGTCGGCGAAATTATATATTTTTTAAAAAGTTCCCGCGCCTGACTAGGCCTAAGGCCCAGCCGAGCCAGGCCGCCAACGCCGCCACCCCCGCGCGCGCCACCGCCACCGACTCTGACAAGGAGTCCGAGCCGGACTCCACTCCACCGACGCCGCCTTGACCCCTCCTCCAAGCCGCCCCGCCCCTTTATATACGCCGCCACCCCGCCCCAAACGCCACCGCCACCGCCGCCGCAGCCACCACCGCGCCGCCTAGCCCCGCCGCCCGCGCTGCCTAGCCCCGCCGCCCGCGCCGCGCCTAGCCGCCGCCGCCGCCTTGCCTCCGCCGCCGAACGCCGCCGCCGCCCCCGCGAGCCGCTGCTCCGCCGCCGCACCTCGCCTCGCCGGACCCCTCGCCGGACTCCGCCGCCGGTTTTTTTATAAAACCATTCGGTTTTTTTTGAAACCCTAGATCCGTTTTTTTTCGGATTCGCCGGTTTTTCTCGGTTCTTCTAATTAGCGGACTTTCGTCCGAACGTTCATTTTAACGAATAGTTCTTCGCCCCTTAGATACAACTAACGAACGCTCGTTCGTTAGTCTGTTCGTCAGTTTTCTTTTATCGGATTTATTCCGCGATTTTCTCTAATCGCGATTTCTGATCCGATCTTAGTTTCTGTTTATCTTTTCGCTCGTTAGTCGGAATCAGGCGATTCAAGCGCCTAGAGTTTCATATTGAAACCCTCTTTCCGTTTAACCAACTCAAACACATTTTCTCTACCGTAAAATTTGACCTAGTTTCAGATTAGTAAACGAAGCTTCTTTCTTTCGCCGTTTGAGTTTCGTTGCTCCGTTTGATTTGATTCTTTTTGCGAACCAGAGTTCTTACTTTGAACTTTCTGGTCAATCTCTTTTATTTGAGTTTTGCTTGTGCATCGTTGCTTGTTACTTATGTATGCTATTGTTTGCTTGCGATAGAACACCCGGAGTGCGAAGCATGCTACTACGAGTCCCTAGGTTTCGCAGATTGTCTGCAAGGCAAGTAACACTTTGATCATACCCCTTTATCACCCAGTTTTTATGCATTAGTTCCAATCCTCAAACATTGCATGATTAGGATGTCATGAACTTGTGGTTTGGGAAGTACTTGATGAGGTAGAACCTATTGCCCTGTTACATTCAAACCCTTGGGAGTTACTCTACGTGTTGCTTATATCACTATGCTATGCTATGCTCGTAGATGTGGTTTGGGTTTGAGTGAAATCCATGACAGATGTGAGATTGTTAAATTAATGGTTCAACTTAAGGTGGCAACTTAATCAAACAACTGGGTGGATTGAGGCACCTAGAGTACCCAGTGTTGCCTGTATTTTTTGGAAATCCCGGAGTACCCGTGTGATCTTCCTATGGACCGCCACCCAGGCTCAAAGGGAACTGAGATGATTCATGCTAGAAACTTCCGTGTGCAGCCACAAGCTATTATGGGCTCTAGCATAGTTGAGTAAGTTACGTGAAGATCTTGAAGATGCAGATCAACAGGTAGTGGGATGTAGGTTTGGTATGGTCTGTCCGGAGTAGAGAGTTAATGTTTCTGAAAGACTGTGTCTCGGTCATCCGTTTCTCAAACACCCTGTAGTGCGAGAAATCCAACGGAGGAGATCGAGTCTTGTGGGGAAAAGTGCGTAGACCTCTGCAGAGTGTACAATCTAATCATGGTTAGCCGTGTCCCCGGTTATGGACAATTCTTGAGTATCTAGTACTTGGGTTATCACATGTATCTCATCATGTTTAATTAATATTGTTGGGTTGTTAATCAATTTAATTGGGATTGAGTTGGAGGGACCTTCTCAATGATGTTTCAACTACCATGATAGTAAAATTTAAAATCTATTCCTTTGTTGTAGGAAAAAATTGGCTTTTCGCAAAACTGTAACCATAGAGCTTTCCACCAGCCATATATGCATATAGTGATAGCATTATTTTGTTCTTGCTCTACTGTGTTACTTTGCCAGCATATTCCATGTGCTGACCCGTTTCGGGCTGCAACGTATTATGTTGCAGACTTTTCAGACGAGGAGTAAGGTATGTTAGGTCGTTGCCATGCAGCTCAGCTATGCCGTTGGAGTTGATGGACTCACCTTATCTTCCAAGCCTTCCGATGTTATCGTATTAGATGGCCTTAAGCCATATTATTGTAATAAGTTCTCTCTTGAGACATTCGATGTAATAAGTGTGTGATTGCTACTCTGTTATAAATCCTTCGAGTACTGTGTGTGTCAGCATTACCGATCCAGGGATGACACTGAAGCACAGAGACTTGACCAACTGAGGTCGGGTCGCTACAAGATGGTATCAGAGCACACGCTGAGTGTAGGACACGACCACTAAGATAAACCCTAGGTCACACCTCGCTTCTCATTTCTGTCTCCTCTCCATTTTCTACTCTTTAGGATGACGGAGATGAAGAACAAGTTTGCACAACCGGATGAAGACACACCTTTTGGACGTCACTTGAAGGAAGTCACTAGGTACTTGAACATTGGAATACCAAGCTTCACTGGGATGTACAACGCCACTTTACCTGAAGAGGAGCGCTGGATGATTCAAGTACAAGTTCCAGGAAGGACGTTCTCGCCAACTTCTAAACCCATAGAGTTTTCTTTCGAAGCACCCACCTGGAGTCTAGGCAAGAGCATGGCAGCCCACATTACCATTGGACGCAATGGAGAAGTTTACAACAGGGAGCTTAAGAACACTATTTACCAAATATGTGGGCGCCGAGATGAGCAATGGGAAGTAATCAGCACTAGGAAGGATAGATCCATTGCAGCCTTCATTCAGGAGTTAAACCAACACATTCGATGCTAGGAGAACCAGATGTGCGCTGACATGATGGACTTAAAGAAGGCGAAGACTAGGATCATCGAGCTGGAGGAAGAACTCAAGTTTACACGTGATGGGTATGAGGAGGAAATCAAGACACTACTGGAGAAGAATGACGACCTAGTCAAGAAGATCGGAGTAATCATGGGAGGACCAGCACCGAGAGACGAAGACGAAGATCCCACTTGCCCGGACAACTACATCATCATCGACGACACCGATTCCGATCCTAGTGATGATGACTATGAAGACGAAGCTGGAGCAGACATCATGGAGTCTTCCATCGATCAAAATTTCTAGATGACTACCATATATCACTAGTATTCCCCCATGTATTTAGTAGTAGTTGAACACTTGTGCGATAGTTCTAGATCGTTTGTATGCCCTTGCTTGATTGATTGAGTGAAATGATTGTGTTTGTCTCATGTGCATATGGGTAGTGTTTTCTCATTAGACCTCTTTTCTATTCTAAATCTCTTCCATCTAAACCCCTCAGATGCCTCCGAGACGTGACACCGGTTTTTCCTTCCCACCGGAGCTCACCCAGTTGATCCAACAGCAGAATACGTTGATGCAATTGCTACTTCAGAATCAGGGCAACAACAACAACACCAACAACAACCCGCCGCCCGTGGACAACCTAGCCCGTTTTCTAAGGTTACAACCGCCGGTGTTTTCCAGTAGCACCGAGCCCATAGTTGCGGACGATTGGCTACGCCGTATTGGAAGGGAGTTGACCACCGCAGGTTGCACAGATGTTGAGAGAGTGCGCTTTGCCGCATATCAATTGGATGGACCAGCAGCCTCATGGTGGGAGAATTACACAGCCACTTTTCCTGTAGCCAATGTCACTTGGGACCAGTTTCAGCAAGCTTTCCGCACAGCCCATGTCTCCACTGGAGCTATGCAAATGAAGAAGCGGGAGTTCCGCAACCTACGCCAGGGGAACCGTACTGTGGCTCAGTACGTGGATGAGTTTAGCAAGTTATCTCGCTACACCCCTGATGATGTGGCCACAGACGCCGCGAAGCAGGAGAAGTTTATGGAAGGGCTGAATGATGAGATGAGTATGCAGTTGATGGTAGCAACCTTCAACAACTACTAGGAGTTGGTAGATAAGGCTCTTATGATTGAAGGGAAGCAACAGCAGATTGAGAGCCGCAAGAGGAAGTATGGACAAGGGAAGTATAACTCAGGAGCTCAGCAGAAACCTCGCCTAACCCCGAACTCGGGAGGACTTGTTCATAACCATGGAGGTCACAACCACACTGGAGGAGGATCGCATAACCACAATGGTTCTAAGAATGGGAATGGGAATGGAACCAACAATAATCATAACCGCCCCAACCCAGCCACACCCGCCAAAAGGGACTTAAGTCATGTTACTTGTTTCAAGTGCGGGAAGACTGGACACTACGCCACGGAGTGCCCTGAAGGAAAGAATGGAAATGGAAATGGGAGCGCTGGGAAGAAACCAAATCCATTCAACAAAGGACAAGTGAACCACGTTAACGTGGAGGAGGTTGAAGAGCAGCCGGACGCGGTAATAGGTAAGTTTTTGGTTAAGTCATTTACCGCTCTTGTTCTTTTCGATACTGGTGCATCGCATTCATACATATCAAGGGGATTCGTGGATAAGTTTAAACTACCAACCCAAACCCTTAGGACCCCTCTTTTAGTAAGTTCACCCGGAGCAGAGTATATGGCCAGCCGATGGTGTGACCAGATACCCTTAACCATTGGTACACATGTTTTTCCGTCCGACCTAATTATCTTGGAGTCACAAGGACTGGATGTGATATTGGGTATGGACTGGATGTCAAAGTTTGGAGGAAGCATTGACTGTGCTAGTAAGTCGATTTATCTCACCAACCCGGAAGGAAAAAGGATTAATTATGTATCTAGGCATGTGCCTAGGAGGAGTCAAGTGAATGCCCTTACGGGAGTTGTTCAGGAGGAAGTGCCTGTAGTGAAGGATTACCCGGATGTTTTTCCAGAGGAGTTACCAGGCATGCCACCGGATAGAGACATTGAGTTTTTGATAGAGCTGTTGCCAGGTACCGGACCAGTATCCAAGAGACCCTATCGGATGCCCGCAAATGTTCTGGAAGAAATTAAGAAACAGATCAAGGAATTATTGGAGAAAGGATACATCCAAAGAAGTCCATCACCTTGGGGAGCCCCAGTACTTTTGGTTGAGAAGAAGGATAAATCCCTGAGGATGGTTGTTGATTATCGAGCATTAAATGAAGTGACGATTAAGAACAAGTACCCACTGCCGATGATCAACGATCTGTTTGATCAGTTGCAAGGAGCTAAAGTGTTTTCGAAGATCGATTTGCAATCGGGGTATCATCAGTTGAAGATACGAGAGAAGGACATACCGAAGACAGCATTCACAACACGATATGGATTATACAAGTACACGGTCATGTCATTTGGACTGACTAACGCCCCTGCCTATTTCATGAGCATGATGAACAAGGTGTTCATGGAGTATTTGGACAAGTTTGTTGTGGTGTTTATTGATGATATTATGGTATACTCAAAGAACGAGGAGGAGCACAAGGAGCATTTGCGCTTAGTTCTCGACAAACTCAGGGAACACCAGTTGTATGCTAAGTTTAGCAAATGCGAATTTTGGTTGAAGGAAGTCGGGTTCCTTGGACATGTTATATCGGGAGAAGGTATAGCAGTAGACCCCAGCAAAACTCAGTCAGTCACTGAATGGTTGGCACCCACTTCAGTTAGCGAGATCCGCAGTTTTCTTGGACTCGCAGGATACTATCGGAGATTCATCGAGAATTTTTCCAAGATTGCAAAGCCAATGACTGAACTGTTGAAGAAGGATACTAAGTTTAAATGGACAGAAGATTGCGAGGCAAGTTTCCAGGAATTGAAGAAACGTTTGACTACAGCACCAGTGCTAACACTGCCAGATATACATAAGGAGTTCCAAGTGTACTGCGATGCCTCATGCTTAGGACTTGGATGTGTGCTTATGAAGGATGGGAGAGTTGTTTCGTATGCCTCATGACAACTAAAACCTCATGAGTTGAACTATGCCACGCACGATTTGGAGTTAGCAGCCGTAGTACATGCATTGAAGACCTAGAGACATTACCTTATTAGAAACCGTTGTGATGTGTACACGGACCATAAGAGTTTGAAGTACATTTTCACCCAAAAGGAACTGAACCTTAGACAGAGGAGATGGTTGGAACTTATAAGGATTATGACATGAAACTACACTATCATCCAGGAAAGGCCAGTGTCGTAGCAGACGCTTTGAGCCGGAAGAGTTATGCTAATATCCTTGAAAGTAAGGGACTGCCGAAGGAATTAGCAGAGGACATCATGGAACTTCGATTGGAGATTGTTCCTAGAGGATTTATTGCAACAATGGAGGTCCAGTCGACATTGTTGGACAAGATTCGGGAAGCCCAGAAAGAGGACAAGGAGATTGCTGAGATAAAGGAGAAGATGAGCAAAGGAAAGGCCAAAGGTTTTCGTGAAGATGAGCACGATACCCTATGGTTTGAGGACCGAGTTTATGTGCCCAATAACCAGGAGATCAGGAAGTTAATACTTCAAGAGGCCCATGACTCACCATACTCGATACACCCCAGAAACACCAAGATGTATTTGGATTTGAAGGAACGTTTCTGGTGGACCGGTATGAAGAAGGATATTGCCGAGTATGTAGCCGTATGTGATGTATGTCAACGCGTGAAGGCAGAGCATCAGAAGCCAGCAGGACTGTTACAGCCTATGCCGATAACTGAATGGAAGTGGGATAAACTGGGCATGGACTTTATCACCGGATTGCCCAGGACCAAAGCAGGATATGATTCCATATGGGTAGTAGTTGATCGCTTGACCAAAGTAGCTCACTTCATCCTAGTGAAAACCACCTATACGAGTGCAAAGCTGGCCAAGATATATATGTCCAGGATAGTATGTCTTCATGGAGTTCCGAGGACCATCGTATCAGATCGAGGAACATAGTTTACCTCAAAGTTTTGGCACCAGTTGCACCAGACCCTGGGAACGAGATTGGAGTTTAGTACAACATTTCACCCACAGACGGATGGACAAACAGAGAGAGTCAACCAAATTTTGGAGGACATGTTGAGAGCCTGTGCGCTAGATTATGGATCTAGTTGGGATGACAATTTGCCATACACAGAGTTTTCCTATAACAATAGCTATCAAGCCAGTTTGAATATGGCACCGTTTGAAGCCCTGTATGGATGAAGGTGCACAACACCGTTGATGTGGGACAAGGTAGGAGACCGACAGTTGTTTGGACCAGACTTGATCAAGGAGTCCGAGGAGAGGTTAAATTGATTCGAGACAGACTGAAGATTCCTCAGTCTAGGCAGAAGAGTTATGCTGACTCAAAACGCAAGGAGGTAACCTATGAAATTGGAGATCGAGCATATCTGCGAGTATCACCCTTGCGAGGAGTGAAACGTTTTGGAGTTAAGGGAAAGTTAGCCCCGAGATTTGTAGGACCGTATCGTATTTTGGAACGGATGGGAGAAGTTGCCTACAAGTTGGAGTTACCCGAGGGACTGTCAGGAGTTCATGACGTGTTTCACGTTTCATAGCTGAAGAAGTGTCATGCTGAGATGGCAGATATACCGCTAAAAGATACAGTACCCCTGGAGGCGATTCAGTTGGACAGTGATTCGACTTATGAGGAGAAACCAGTTAAGATTCTTGAGTTTGCCAGCAGAATCACCCGAAGTAAGGTTATCAAGTTTTGTAAAGTTCAGTGGAGCCACCATACCGAGGACGAAGCCACCTGGGAACGAGAGGATGATCTCCGCAAAGACCACCCGCACCTATTTTCTAGCCAGCCTGAATCTCGAGGGCGAGATTCATCTTAAGGGGGGTAGGTTTGTAACATCCCAAATTTTCAATTTGGAATGTTATACATTAGATCATCATTGCATATCATGTTTTATTGCTTTTCCGTTCCATAATCCTCGAAATCCTAAGCAACTCAAGGACCCTCAGAGAGAGTTGGGGATTTCCGGGTTTTCATATTTGATTCTTTTATCAAATTTTGAAACGAGGATTTTGGTTTTAATTATTTTTCTCTCCGAAAATATTTCAAATTAAAATACAAGAGAGGAGATAATATGAATTCTCCAAAATAAATGAAATATTGGAGGAAAAATACTAAAATCAAATATTTGTTCCATTTGGATTTTATTGCAATTTTGTTTGCATTAGAAAAATTGCACGTTTTCAAAATTGCATTTAGGGCCAAGAAAATGTTCATCTCGTTCTAAATATTTTATTTAGACGGTGAAAATTTATTTTGGCATTTTTAGTTTTTTATTTATTTTTCTAGGATTTTATTTCGGTCGGCGAATTTTTTTTTAAAAAAATTCCCGTGCCCGACTGGGCCTAAGGCCCGGCCGAGCCAGGCCGCCAACGCCGCCCCCCCCCCCCCCGCGCGCGCACGCCGCCGCCGCCGACTCGGACAAGGAGTCCGAGCCGGACTCCACTCCACCGCCGTCGCCTTGACCCCTCCTCCAAGCCGCCCCGCCCCTTTATATACGCCGCCACCCCGCCCCAAACGCCACCGCCACCGCAGCCACCGCCGCGCGGCCTAGCCCCGCCGCCCGCGCCGCGCCTAGCTGCCGCCGCCGCAGCCGAGCGCCGCCGCCACCTTGCCGCCGCCGTTGAACGTCTCCGCCGCCCCCACGAGCCGCCGCTCCGCCGCCGCACCTCGCCTCGCTGGACCCCTCGCCGGAGGTAGTCGCCGGACTCCGCCGCCAGATTTTTTATAAAACCATTCGTTTTTTTTGAAACCCTAAATCCTTTTTTTTCGGATTCACCGGTTTTTCTCGGTTCTTCTAATTAGCGGACGTTCGTCCGAACGTTCGTTTTAACAAATGGTTCTTCGCCCGTTAGATACAGCTAACGAACGCTCGTTCGTTAGTCTGTTCGTCAATTTTCTTTTATCAGATTTATTCCGCGATTTTCTCTGATTGTGATTTCTAATCCGATTTTAGTTTCTGTTTATCTTTTCGCTCGTTAGTCGGAATCAGGCTATTCAAGCGCCTAGAGTTTCATATCGAAACCCTCTTTCCGTTTAACCAACTCAAACAAGTTTTCTCTACTGTAAAATTTGACCTAGTTTCAGATTAGTAAACGGAGCTTCTTTCTTTCGCCGTTTGAGTTTCGTTGCTCCATTTGATTTGATTCTTTTTGTGAACCAGAGTTCTTACTTTGAACTTTTTGGTCAACCTCTTTTATTTGAGTTTTTCTTGTGCATCGTTGCTTGTTACTTATGTATGCTATTGTTTGCTTGCGATAGAACACCAGGAGTGCGAAGCGTGCTACTACGAGTCCCTAGGTTTCGCAGATCGTCAGCAAGGCAAGTAACACTTTGATCATACCCCTTTATCACCTAGTTTTTATGCATTAGTTCCAATCCTCAAACATTGCATGATTAGGATGTCATTAACTTGTGGGTTGGGAAGTACTTGATGAGGTAGAACCTATTGCCCTGTTACATTCAAACCCTTGGGAGTTACTCTACGTGTTGCTTATATCACTATGCTATGCTATGCTCGTAGACGTGGTTTGGGTTTGAGTGAAATCCATGACAGATGTGAGATTGTTAAATTAATGGTTCAACTTAAGGTGGCAACTTAATCAAACAACTGGGTGGATTGAGGCACCTGGAGTACCTGGTGTTGCCTGTATTTTTTGGAAATCCTGGAGTACCCGTGTGATCTTCCTATGGACCGCCACCCAGGCTCAAAGGGAACTGAGATGATTCATGCTAGAAACTTCCGTGTGTAGCCACAAGCTATTATGGGCTCTAGCATAGTTGAGTAAGTTACGTGAAGCTCTTGAAGAGGCAGATCAGCAGGTAGTGGGATGTAGGTTTGGTATGGTCTGTCCGGAGTAGAGAGTTAATGTTTCTGAAAGACTGTGTCTCGGTCATCCGTTTCTCAAACACCCTGTAGTGCGAGAAATCCAATGGAGGAGATCGAGTCTTGTGGGGAAAAGTGCGCAGACCTCTGCAGAGTGTACAATCTAATCATGGTTAGCCGTGTCCCCGGTTATGGACAATTTTTGAGTATCTAGTACTTGGGTTATCACATGTATCTCATCATGTTTAATTAATATTGTTGGGTTGTTAATCACTTTAATTGGGATTGAGTTGGAGGGACCTTCTCAATGATGTTTCAACTACCATGATAGTAAATTTAAAATCTATTCCTTTGTTGTAGGGAAAAATTGGCTTTTCGCAAAACTGTAACCATAGAGCTTTCCACCAGCTATATATGCATATAGTGATAGCATTATTTTGTTCTTGCTCTACTGTGTTACTTTGCCAGCATATTCCATGTGCTGACCCGTTTCGGGCCGCAACATATTATGTTGCAGACTTTTCAGACGAGGAGTAAGGTACATTAGGTCATTGCCGTGCAGCTCAGCTATGCCGTTGGAGTTGATGGACTCACCTTATCTTCCATGCCTTCCGTTGTTATCGTATTAGATGGCCTTAAGCCATATTATTATAATAAGTTCTCTCTTGAGACATTCGATGTAATAAGTGTGTGATGGCTACTCTGTTATAAATCCTTCGAGTACTGTGTGTGTCAGCATTACCGATCCAGGGATGACACTGAAGCACATAGACTTGACCAACTGAGGTCGGGTCGCTACAAGATTCAAATATTGTTCATAGACAAACTTGATCATAAACCCACAATGCATCGGTCTCAACAAACACACCGCAAAAGAAGATTACATCTAATAGATCTCCACAAGAGAGGGGGAGAACTTTGTATTGAGATCCAAAAAGAGAGAAGAAGCCATCTAGCTAATAACTATGGACCCATAGGTCTGAGGTAAACTACTCACACTTCATAGGAGAGGCTATGGTGTTGATGTAGAAGCCCTCCATGATTGATGCCCCCTCCGGTGGAGCTCCGGAACATGCCCCAAGATTGGATCTCATGGATACAGAAAGTTACGGCGGTGGAATTAGGGTTTTGGCTTCGTATCTGATCATTTGGGGGTACATAGGTATATATAGGAGGAAGAAGTACGTCGGTGGAGCAACAGGGGGCCCATGAGGGTGGAGGGCGCGCCTGGGGGGGTAGGCGCGCCCCCCTACCATGTGGCCTCCCTGTTGGTTGCTTGACGTAGGGTCCAAGTCTTGTGGATCATGTTCGGTGAGAAAATCATGTTCCCGAAGGTTTCATTCCGTTTGGACTCCGTTTGATATTCTTTTCTTGCGAAATCCTAAAACAGGCAAAAAAACAGCAATTCTGGGATGGGCCTCCGGTTAATAGGTTAGTCCCAAAAATAATATAAAAGTGTATAATAAAGCCCAATAATGTCCAAAATAGTAGATAATATAGCATGGAGCAATCAAAAATTATAGATACGTTGGAGACGTATCAAAAGGTCCAACCATATCAAGCCCCCAAGTCGCAAACGGCCAAGTAATTGGGATCATCCTCAACTCTTGAGCCGGAACATGAGCTCGTCGTGAAAACTTCTGACAACCGTCACATTTGCTGACCAAATCCTCAGCGCCAGCATGAGCCGTCAACCAATAAAAACCGTGACGAAAAAGCCTTGGCTACAAGAGATTTAGAGCCGGCATGATGACCACAATCTCCTTCATGAATCTCTCGCAAAATCTCATAGCCTTCTTCAGGAGAAACACAACATTGAAACGTCCCTGTGACACTGCGATGGTGCAACTCCCCATTAACTATCATCATTGACTTAGATCGCCGGGTTATCTGCATGGCCAAGATCTCATATTCAGGTAACTCGCCTCGGGTCATGTATGCCAAATATGGCACTGTTCAATCAGGAATAGCATGAAGATCCGCCACCAATTGTGCTTTCGGGTCAGGAACAACTAGATCCTCCTCTGTAGGCAACTTGACAAAAGGGTTAAGCAAAATATCCAGGAAGGTGTTAGGTGGTACCGGCTTACGCTGAGACCCTAACCGGCTTAAAGTATCGGCCACCTCATTCTTCCTGCGATCAATATGTTCAACTTGATAACTCTTGAAGTGACCCGCAATAGCATCAACCTCTCGACGATAAGCCGCCATAAGTGGATCCTTAGAATCCCAAGTGCCAGAAACTTGTTGAGCTACCAGATCTGAATCACTGAAGCACCTCACCCGGCTTAAGTTCATCTCTTTAGCCATCCGAAGACCATAGAGCAAGGCTTCATACTCAGCTGCATTGTTAGTACAGGGGAACATTAACCGGAGAACATAAGAAAATTTATCACCTCGTGGGGAAGTCAAGACAACTCCAGCCCCCGAGCCTTCCAACTGCCTAGATCCATCAAAGTGAATTGTCCAATATGTGTTGTCCTGCTTTTCCTCAGGCGTTTGCAACTCCGTCCAATCATTGATAAAATCCACGAGTGATTGGGACTTGATGGCTATACGAGGCACATACTTCAAACCATGGGGTCCAAGCTCAATTGCCCACTTGGCAACCCGGCCTGTGGCTTCTCTGTTCTGGATGATGTCTCCTAAGGAGCAAAGCTAACCACAGTAATGGGGTGGCCCAGAAAATATTGGTTAATCTTCCAGCTTTCCACGAAGACCCCATACACCAGCTTCTGCCAGTGTGGATACCTCTGCTTGGACTCAATAAGTACCTCACTGATGTAGTAAACCGACCATTGAACTAGGTACTCCTTGCCTGCCTCTTTCCTTTCCACCACAATGGCTACACTGATAGCCTGGCTATTAGCTGCCACGTATAACAACAAAGGCTCTTTATCAATTGGAACAACAAGAACGGGCGGCTCAGCAAACTATTTCTTTAGATCCTCAAACTCTTGACTAGCAGCATCACTCCAAAAAAAGTGATCTGTCTTCTTCATCATCTGGTAAAGAGGGATAGCCTTCTCCCCTAACCGGCTTATGAACCGGCTTAAGGCCGTAATATGAGCCGCCAAACACTAAACATCATTGACGCATGCCGGTTTAGCTAAGGAAGTAATAGCCTTGATTTTCTCCGGGTTAGCTTCAATGCCTCTGTTAGGAACCAGAAAACCCAAAAGCTTACCCGCCGGTACACCAAAAACACATTTGGCTGGGTTAAGCATCATTTTATAAACCCGTAGATTGTCAAATGTCTCCTTCAAATCATTAATCAAGGTCTCCTTCTTCCTAGATTTTACCACAATGTCATATACGTAAGCATGAACATTACGCCCGATCTGATTGTGAAGACAATTCTGCACACACTGCTGGTAAGTCGCCTGGGCACTCTTGAGCCCAAAAGGCATAGACACATAGTAGAAGGTTCCAAATGGAGTAATGAAAGCTGTCTTCTCCTGGTCCCTAATTGCCATCTTGATCTGATGATAACCAGAATAAGCATCCAAAAAACTCAAACGCTCACAACCCGCCGTAGCATCAACGATCTGATCAGTACGAGGGAGAGCAAACGGATCAGCCGGATAAGCCTTGTTTAAGTCCATGTAGTCCACACGCATTCGCCAAGTGCCATTCTTCTTAAGCACCAACACCGGGTTAGCCAACCACTCAGGATGAAAAACTTCAATGATAAACCCGGCCGCTAAGAGCCGGGCCACTTCTTCACCAATGGCCTTCCGCCTCTCCTCGTTAAAAATACGGAGGAATTGCTTGACCGGCTTAAATTTAGGATCAATATTAAGAGTGTGCTCAGCGAGTTCCCTCGGTACACCCGGCATGTCTGAAGGCTTCCATGCAAAGATATCCCGGTTCTCACGGATGAACTCTATGAGTGCGCTTTCCTATTTTGGATCCAGATTAGCACTGATGCTGAACTGCTTGGATGTGTCTCCAAGAACGAAATCAACCAATTTAGTGTCATCTGCTGACTTAAACTTTAACGAAGGATCATGCTCTGTGGTTGGCTTTTTCAAGGACGTCATGTTTGCCGGGTCAACATTATCCTTGTAAAATTTCAGCTCCTCCGTTGCACAAACTGATTCAGCATAAGCAGCGTCACCTTCTTCACACTCCAAGGCCACCTTCCGAATCCCATGCACTGTGATGGTGCCCTTGTAACTCGGCATCTTAAGCTGCAAGTAAACATAACAAGGCCTCGCCATGAACTTAGCATAAGCCGACCGCCCAAACAGAGCATGATAAGGGCTCTTGATCTTGACCACTTCGAAGGTGAGAGTCTCCAATCTGGAATCATGCTCATCTCTAAAGGCAACCTCCAAGGATATCTTACCCACTCGATAGGCCGACTTACCCGGCATGACACCGTGAAAAATGGTGTGTAACGGCTTAAGATTTTTATCTATCAGTCCCATACAACGGAAGGTTTCATAATAAAGTATATTAATGTTGCTGCCTCCACCCATGAGTACCTTAGTAAATTTATAGCCTCCAACCTGAGGCGCCACCACTAGAGCCAGGTGACCCGGATTGTCAACCCGGGGTGGGTGATCCTCACGACTCCATATAATAGGCTGCTCCGACCACCGTAAGTAACGTGGCACCGCCGGCTCAACAACATTTACTGCCCTCTTATGAAGCTTCTGATCCCGCTTACACAAGCTAGTGGTGAAAATGTGGTACTATCCACTATTCAATTGCTTTGGGTTGCTCTGATAACCAGATTGTTGCTGCTGATTTCCCTGATTATTCCGCTGGTTGTAACCACCTTGGTTGTCGTGGCCTTGAAACCCAGAATTTTAACCGCCGCCTCCATGACCCGGACCATGAGAGCCGGACCCTGAACCGCCGTTCGGGCCATGGTTGTGCTGGATGGACTCCCTAAAGTGTCTCATTATGCCGCAATCTTTCCACAGATGGGTAGCTGGCTTCTGATCCGTTCCGTGTTTTGGACATGGCTAGTTTAGCATTGCCTCAAGGTCAATTTTTGTCCCTTGAGCCGGTCTCCCCTTAAGACGCTGGTTATAATTCCATGCACCGGTGTTAGCCACAAAATCGTCAGCCTTGCATTTACCACTGCCGCCCTGACTGGTTGGGTTGTACTGCTGTCCCCTCATACCGCCACTCTTCTTTCCCTTTCCCGATCTTTCATCATCAGAGTCGGGGTCCTTGGTACTATCAGAGTCGGCATACTTGATGAGAGCCGCCATGAGCTCCCCCATGTCGCTGCAATGACACTTAAGCCGCCCAAGTTTCTGCTTGAGTGGAAGAAAATGGCAATTTTTCTCCAACATTAAAACTGCCGAGCCGACATTGATATTATCTGAAGAATGTATGATAGTCAAGACCCGACGCACCCAGCTGGTCATTGAGTCGCCCTCAGCTTGAACACAAGAAACCAAGTCCACGATCGACATAGGCTGCTTGCACGCATCTTTGAAATTCTGGATAAACCGGGCCTTCAGCTCTGCCCATGATTCGATGGAGTTATTCGGTAACCCCTTCAACCAGGTACGAGCTGTCCCTTCCAACACCATGGTGAAGTACTTAGCGTATGCAGCCTCGCTAACATCCATCATCTCCATAGCCATCTCATAACTCTCCACCCAAGCCTCAGGGGGCTGATCTGTTGTGTAATTAGGCACCTTACGAGGGCCTTTAAAGTCTTTGGGCAGACGTTCATTTCGCAGAGACGCCGTTAAGCACGGAACACCCAAAGCTCTAGAAGTTACACCCGCCTCAACTGAAGCCGTCAAGTAAACCGGCGCATGTTGATGAGCCACTAGTTCGGCCTCTCGATGCGCTCTACCTTGGTCCACCAAATCCTGTGCATTGGCACCACTTGCACGCAGGGTCATGTCCATGTGGTTGGTTACGACGCTTCTCAGTACTCGAGACTGCTGGTGAGCCAATGTGCCTACTTTAGCTCCAGCTTGGACGAGTGGTTGAATGAATCCGTTCATGACTATAAGAATAAGCCTGCTGCTGTACCAAAGCCGTTTGAAGAAGCTCCCTAGCCCTTCGGGTTTCAACCGCCGTCGGAGTCTCGCCCTCGATGGCAGAGTCGCCAATCGCGTAGCTGCAGCAATCATGTTGTCTAAAGGGGTGGAGTAATGACCCGGTGGCACCACCACATGCTGAGGCGGAGTGTTATTCATATGCAGAGAACTTGTCACGCGCGACTGACCCAACGTTCCACCCCCTCGCACCTCGGCCGTCTGGTTTATCACCGGTGGGTTACTGGCCCCTGCTCCAGGTGTGTTGAAGAGATTCCTTGACTCATAAGCCAAGGGCAGATGACTCTGATATTTTCTCCTCAAGACTTCATTTGATGCGTTCTGATCCACTATGAGCTGGTATGAATCTGCTCGAATCCGCTGCGCCTGGGCGTTTAAGACGACCCGCTCCGTAGTCATCCTAGCGTTTTCCATTGCCAGCTCTACCTTGGCTTGCGCTATCTCATCATGTAGTTTAGCCACTTCTTCCTTGTCCTGCTCCTGGTTGTCTGGGGCTACATCAACCTCCATCAGAGTCGCCACAGCTTCCAAAAGATCTGTTAAAACTTGAGCCGGCGGGCATGCTGACCCGCCGGCGCTTGCTGTCGGTGTCAAAACCGGCGGATCTCAGGTAGGGGTCCCGAACTGTGCGTCTAAGGTCGATGGTAACAGGGGACACAATGTTTTACCCAGGTTTGGGCCCTCTCTATGGAGGTAATACCCTACGTCCTGCTTGATTGATCTTGATGAATATGAGTATTACAAGAGTTGATCTACCACGAGATCGTAATGGCTAAACCCTAGAGGTCTAGCTTGTATGGCTATGATGATGTGTCTCCCCTCCGGACTAAGTCCTCCGGTTTATATAGACACCGGGAGGATCTAGGGTTACACAAGGTCGGTTACAAAGAAAGGAATCTACATATTTGGTTGCCAAGCTTGCCTTCCATGCCAAGGAGAGTCCCATCCGGACATGGGTGCAGTCTTCGGTCTTCGTATCTTCACAGCCCATCAGTCCGGCCCATGGCTAACAGGCCGGACGCCTGAGGACCCCTTAGTCCCGGACTCCCTCAGTAGCCCCTGAACCTGGCTTCAATGGCAACATATCAGGCGTGTAGATCTGTCTTCGGCATTGCAAGGAGCGTTCCTTCCTCCAAACTCCAAGATAGTCTTCGGACGTATTTGAACATGTCCGGACCTGTAACACAACACCACACACAACCGCGGAGAGAATATAATATTCCACGAGTCCATTCTGATGACAACTTTGATAACGTGACGTCACGCTCGCCCAGTTTTTCGAACCGTCTCCTCTCCCGTCGTTCCATGTTTCGAGGCGCAGTAGCTATTGGCACGCTCTGTCCAAACCGAGATCGTGTCCCCTTATTACGGGATTCTCATTAACACAAGCGTGGGTAACCCAACCGTTTTGTTGGAAAGATCCCTTAGGAATAGGCAGGCTTTCAGGCTTAAGATGAGGCGTTTAATTCCTGCTGCCTTTATAAAGGAACCAAGGGTTGTCCTTTTTGACGCCAAACTTCTCCTCAGCCTCTCCAACTTCGAGTTCTAGCACCCAAGGTTTCAACTTCGTTGCTCCGAGCTTCCCCATTATGTCCGGACCCAGCCCTCAAGGCCGATGGGTGGCTTCCTCTATTACAGAGGAGGACATTGCGAAGCTTTGAGCAGCCAGATACCTGACCGCGGAGATCCACCACAGGCTTCCTGCTCAAGGGCAGGTTATCCCGACCCCCAGATCTGGCGAGAGGATCGTTGATACGTCCATTTTGCATCATGCTTTTATATCGATATTTATTGCATTATGGGCTATTATTATGTCAGGACCCCGATTCCAAGCCACATCGATCTAGCCGGTAACACCTCATATCACTTTGCGGCCTCACGCACGGTATCCCACGGGTGTCGCCTTACCATGGCCCGGGACCGTTTACGCCTATTGGCTCACGTATATGATAGTGTCGCTAGCAGCCATATGACAGAGAACCCGGGCCGACATGGCTAGTCGTGAACCCAAAGCGGCACAGACCTATGGAGACAGGCATACATGAATCACATCGAGCATGTCGGTCATCAGCGAGTGATTCCGGGCTGTAGCACTAGGCTAACAGGACTCCGGGGAACCCGGGCTGTAGCAGGCTAGGTAGGATTCCGGATATCACCGCGTGCCATTTCCCCGAAGGGACAGACATAGGAACGAAGTGAAACACATGCCGGCCAGTCAAGTGTCCTGAACAGTAGTGCTGGGCTAGCAGGACTCCGGTGAACCGGGCTGTAGAGGACTACTATGGCTCGAGGAACACTAGACTACATTTCCCCATAAGAAGGGCTGCCAAGGATAAACAACTAGATTGTCGGATCCCACTCATACCAAGCATTTCAATCATACACACAATATGCCCGATATGAGTACATACAACATGGCATCACAACAAAACTCTACAACTCAAGTACTTTATTTAAAGGCTCCAGAGAGCCATACATAACATGTTCATACAGATAGGCGTCACATGACCCGACACTCAAGTCATACAATCATACAAGCACATGCGGAAGCAACTAGTCTGAGTACAGACTCTAGAAAGAAAGAAGGCTTCTCGAAGCCTGTCTATCTACATAGGGCCCTCCATGGCCAGGATCACCACCTAGGTGGCTAGTCACTCGTCGACGTCAAGATCTACGTAGAACCCATCGGAGGGGGCGGTGTTGTCGTCTGAAAACAGTAATTAAGCAAACATGAGTACAAAGGTACTCAGCAAGTCTTACATCAGAACCTAATATACATGCTTATTCTCAAGAAGGTGGTGGGGTTATTACAGCAAGCCAGCTTTGACTCTTGGCTAAGCTATCCTACGGAACTTCACTAGTAAAATAGTTTTCACACACGAGTCCACTACTCACCAACACAATACTCCACCGAGGATCCTCCCTCGTCATCCTACGAGAGGGCCATCCTCGGTACTCACACTTATCTTGAGTCTTTTAGTAGTATCCATTAACTTGTCTATGAACTGTATAGGCAACCAAGTAGTCCTTTACCGCGGACGCGGCTATTCGAATAGTTTTATACCCTGCAGGGGTGTACTTCTTCATACACGCTTTCACCACTTACCGCCGTTTACACGACATGTACTCGACAACCTTCAAGCGGAAGCCCAGCGAGGGTGTCGGCCACGGCCTACCTAAACACTTAAGTCTCTAGTCTTGGTTTATCGCCTATCCAGGTTCCATCCGCAGGGAGTCCGGCCGAGGTTTCCACTTACGGCCCCGAACGATGTGAACAGGGTTCCCGAGAAACCAAACGGGTGACTCGGTACACCGTGCCACGGTGTATCTACCGCAACATAGCCCACCCCTAGGGTCAGCGCTACGCACGGCCGCCAACACATAACCTATAAACACCAGAAACTATTTGCAACTCCTGGACAGAGTACTAGGGTGATTAAGAAGCCGAGAGGGTCAATTAAGGATCCCAATGCATGGTAGTAGCTGAATCTTAAATCACACATACAGATCTCAGTTCTTAGAGACGGCCTCAATGAAACAACCCACCATGTACTCCTACATGGCCTCTCATCGATACCTTTACCAAAACATGTTCAACACATCCCTCATATTACCTACATAAGCATTTCACTCCAGCTCATCACCCAGATGAACCAGACCTGACACAACTCTAAGCATAGCAGGCATTGCAAGGTAGGAATCATATACATGGCTCAATCAACTTCTACACATGCTAGTGGGTTTCATCTAGTTACTGTGGCAATGACAGGTCATGCAGAGGATAAGGGTTCAACTACCGTAGCACACAGCAGTTTGAATCGCGTTGTCTTAATGCAGTAAACAAGAGCAGAAGCGAGAACATGGGTTTGTATCAGAATGATCAATGGGTTGCTTGCCTGATGGAGTGGTAGAGGGATACTGCCCTTCAGTTGGATACTCGTGAATATCCTCGGAGGCAGAACCTACCACGAAGAACACATCAGAACACAATCAACACATGACGATATGCAACAATATGATGCATGCTATGACATGGAAATATGAATGTGTTTTGGCCTAATGCAAGCTAAAATAGAAGGGGATGAACTCATTTGAATCAAAGATTCAAATATTAGCTCATTAAACATGGCCTTAATAGTGCATTACCTTATTCTGCTTAAACAGCAAGGTTAACTTGTTTTGTCATGCATGAAACCATTACAGATGGATAGATTGAATTTTTTTGATCATTTTTCATATATAAATCTTTACATTTGGAGCTATGGTTGATTTTCTATGATTTTTAGAAGTTTTGACTATTTTCTGGAATTTCCTATATAAGAATAATTCCAGTAATTTTATTACTGCGTTAGCATTATGTCAGGGTGACGTCAGTGGTCAACGGGGATGTCCAGGTCAAACCTGACTGGTGGGTCCCGCGTGTCAGTAGTTAATTAAACTAATTATTTTTAGTTACGACTAATTTGATTTAGTTGGCAGAGGGGGGCCCACTTGTCATTGAGTCAGGGGGGTCAAACTGGGGTCAAACCCCTGGTCAGCGGGGCTAATCCCGCCGGCGTTTAGCCGCCGGCGAGGCCAGACGCGGCGGCGTGCTGCGAGATTTGCCCACAGGGCTCCATTTGCTACGCGGAGAGCAGCTACGGGCAGCTGGTGCTCGCCCGCATCCAGCCGTGGTGATGGCTTGGTCGGGGAGTGGCCGGAGCATCGCCGGTGACGAGGTCAGGCGGAGGCCGAAGCTCGGGCCAGCTCGTGCGCATGGCTGCAGTGGCCTAGGCGGTGCGGCGCTAGCACCTACAGCCTCTACGCGGCGCGAGAAGTGTGACGGACACAAGCCCGTGACCAAAAGGTCACCGGAGTGACGCCGGCGTCGAGCTCGCGCGGCGGCGTGCTACGGTGAGGAAGGGGGCGGCATCTACAGAGGCCAAGCGAGCACGGAAGCTAGGGGAAGAGGAAGAGGAGCTCACAGCGGGGTCGGAGAGGGGGTCAGCTAGCTTGGGGAGGTCCTGGCGGCGGCGAATCGACCGGAGATGGCTCGGGTGCCCGAGGTTGAAGACGAGGGCGAAGACGGCGTTCGGCGGCGTTTGGAGTCGCATGGGTCAGCAGAGAGGTCCAGGGCGACGAGGCGGAGCTATTGGGCTCGTCGGAGGGGCGAGGGGGTGGCTCTGGTGGCGTCTACGACGTACGGCGGCGAGGCTCGCGCTCGGCCATCGCGGGAGAGAGTGAGGGAGACGAGGGGGAGAGTGAGGGAGGATGAGAGGGGGACGTGGGGGTCACGTGGCATCCCTGGACGTCTCCAGGGCGTCGGCAGAAGCAGGAGGTGGCCGGCGTGTGGCCGCGGGCGCCGACCACGCGCTCCGCGTCCTTCTGGCGGGAGGAGGAGGACGACTGGCAGGTCCAGTTGGCTGGGCGAAGCCAGGTGGGCTGGGCCAGCACAGGTAAGGCCCAGGTGGGCTTCCCTCTCTCTCTTTTTTTGATTTGTTTCTGTTTTTCTATTTAACTGCAACTGTTGGGCTTTATTAAAAATACTAAAACGTTTCCAAAAATCCTGAAAATAATTGTGGGCTCTGTTTAGAATATATCCAACAGCAAACATTTATTTCCAGAATTATTTGAGCATTTAAATTATTTTATAGCATTTAAATGCCCAAATTCAAATAGTTATGATTTAATTCAATGACCTTCTGTTGACCTAGAAAATTGTGCACCAATTTTGCCAGAGGTTCTAACCCAATACAAAGAGGGTGAACTTTTTAGAAGGGCATTTCAGGTTCATTGAAAATAATTTTAGTAAACCCTAGTTGTTTCCAGGGGGTGTTGGGGGTTTCTGCCTTCCCCATTTCAAATTTAAGAGGAATTTTTAAACATGATGCACACTCTAATGCTTGAACTAGCTAGGGTGTGACAACTCACCCCCACTCAAAAGAATCTCGTCCCGAGATTTAGGATCCTCCGGGAAGAAGGTGGGGTACTCGAGTCGAAGACGATCCTCCCTTTCCCAAGTGGCTTCTTTCTCGGAATGGTGTGACCATTGAACCTTGAGAAACTTGATATTATGACGTCGAGTGGTACGCTCGGCTTGATCAAGGATACGAACGGGATATTCCCGATAGGAGAGGTTATCTTGTAGATCAAGCGTTTCGTGGTCCACTCCACGGATGGGATCCGCGAAGCAACGCCTGAGTTGAGAAACGTGGAAGACATCGTGAACTCTAGAAAGATGCAAAGGTAGTTCCAATTGGTAGGCAACTTCTCCTCATTTGGCAAGAATGCGAAAGGGTCCAATGTAACGAGGAGCCAATTTGCCTTTGATACCTAAACGATGGGTTCCCTTTAACGGGGTAACCCGAAGGTAGGCCTTCTCGCCGACTTCATAAGTCATAAGCTTATATTTACGATCATATTGACTCTTTTGACGAGATTGGGCTGTTTTCAATTTCTCACGAATAACGTGAACCTGCTCTTCTGCTTCCTGAATCATATCCGGGCCAAAGAGTTGTCTTTCCCCGGTTTCTGACCAGTTAAGAGGCGTTCGACATTTTCGTCCATAGAGAACTTCGAAAGGAGCCTTGCCCAAGCTGGCTTGATAACTATTGTTATAAGCAAACTCCGTGAATGGAAGGCATTTCTCCCAACTCATTCCGAACGAGATGACAGAAGCTCGGAGCATATCTTCCAGAATTTGATTGACTCGCTCTACTTGACCACTTGATTAAGGATGGAAGGCGGTACTAAAAGAGAGACGAGTTCCCATAGCATTTTGGGAACTTTCCCAAAATCGAGAGGTGAAGAGACTCCCACGGTCTGAGTTAATTTCCAATGGAACACCATGAAGAGACACTATTCAGGAGATGTATAAATCGGCTAGCTGGCTAGCAGTGATACTCTCACGAACAGGTAGGAAATGGGCTACTTTGGAAAGACGGTCGATCACGACGAAGATGGCATTATTCCCTCTCTTGGTCCTGGGAAACCCAGTGATGAAATCCATACTAATTTTATCCCATTTCCACTCGGGAATAGCCAAAGGTTGAAGGGTTCCAGCAGGCCGTTGATGCTCTGCTTTAACACGACGACAAACGTCGCAATTAGCAATGTATTGAGCGATTTCTCTCTTCATCCTAGTCCACCAAAACCTCTGGCGTAGGTCTTGATACATTTTGGTACTACCGGGATGAATGGTGAGAGGGGATTCATGAGCTTCCTTAAGTATCAACTGGCGCAGATGTTGTTTCTTGGGAACCACCAAACGGTTCTCGAAGAAGACAGCACCTCGCTCATCCATGGAGAAACATTTAGCAACTCCGCTAGCGATGTTTTCCTTAATTCGGGATATGCCCTTATCATACCGCTGAGCGGTTATGATTTGATCCATAAGGTTAGGTTCCGCTACCAGGGTGGATAGAAAACCTCAGGGAACAATGTGAAGATTAAGCTTACGAAATTCCTCGTGGAGAAGTGGTTGACTTTGTTGTAACATCAGGTTGTTACAATAGGATTTACGACTTAGTGCATCAGCCATGACATTGGCTTTGCCCGGGGTGTAAGTTATTCCTAAGTCGTAATTTGAGATCAACTCGACCCAACGTCTTTGCCTGAGATTCAAATCTGGTAGGGTGAAGATATATTTCAAACTTTGGTGATCGGTGAAGATCTCGCAACGATTACCGAGGAGGTAATGTCGCCAAGTTTTAAGTGCATGGACTATAGCTGCAAGCTCTAGATCATGGGTGGGATAATTTTCCTCATGTGTGTGTAATTGCCGTGAAGCATAGGCAATTACCTGACGATCTTGCATGAGTATGCAACCTAGTCCTTGTCGCGAGGCGTCGCAATAGATAATAAAGTCCTTGGAGAAATCTAGTGGTACGAGTACGGGAGCAGATGTCAGGCGTCTTTTCAGTTCCTGAAAACTGAACTCGCACTGTGGAGTCCACTCGAACTTTTTATCTTTCTTGAGGAGTTCAGTTAGAGGTTTAGCAACCTTGGAGAAATTCTCGACGAAGCGGCAGCAATAGCTCGCTAAGCCAAGGAAGCTCTGAACTTGCTGGACCGTCTCAGGTGGAGTCCAATCAAGGACGGCTTGAACTCGCTCGGGATTGACAGCAATACCCTTACCAGAGATTACATGGCCTAGATAGGTCACTTCTGGCAACCAAAATTCACACTTGGAGAATTTGGCGTAAAGGCGATGCTCTCGAAGTTTCATCAATACCAGCCTTAGATGTTCGACATGTTCCTCTTCATTCTTGGAGTAGATGAGTATGTCATCGAGGTATACTACGACGAATTTATCCAAGTACTCCATGAAGACCGAGTTCATTAACCGAGAGAAGGTGGCTGGGGCATTGGTTAAACCGAAGGACATAACGGTGTACTCATATTGGCCATAACGAGTAACAAAGGCCGTTTTGGGAATGTCCCCGTTTCTGATTTTGATTTGATGGTAGCCCAACCTCAAATCCATCTTGGAAAATACTAAGGATCCAGCAAGCTGATCATACAGATCGTTGATCCTGGGAAGCGGGTATTTGTTCTTGATGGTGACCAAGTTGACAGGTTGGTAATCCACAACCATTCGATCCGTTCCATCCTTCTTCTTGACGAAGAGGATGGGGCAAGCCCAAGGAGAGGAACTAGGACGGATGAAACCCTTTTCAAGGACTCATCGAGTTGGTTCTTAAGCTCGGCTAGTTCTAAGGGTGCCATCTTGTAGGGTCTTCTAGAAATTGGAACGGTTCCTGGAACAAGGTCTATCACAAACTCAACATCCCTGTCAGGTGGAACACCTGGCAGTTCTTCTGGAAAGACATCCGGAAAGTCTCGGACTACCGGAACATCCTCAAGGTCTGGAAGGGGGTTGGCATTTAAGGAGTAAAGCTGGCGCTTGGCCACTCGAGTTAAGACATTGACTGTCTTGCCCGATGGGTGAGTAAGTTGAACGGTTCTAGTCGCACAATCAATCTTAGCATAATGAGCTGACATCCAGTCCATACCCAAGATGATGTTTATGTCCGTGGACTTGAGAGCTATTAAGGATGCAAGGAAGACAAGTCTATTGACAAGAATTTCGTTCCCATGGCTTACTCTAGAAGTTTGCCATTTGGAACCCGGAGTTTGAATTACCATGGAAGTGGGCATGTCACAGAATGTCGTGTTATGCAATCGAGCATAGTTCTCGGATATGAATGAATGAGATGCTCCAGTATCGAAAAGAACAGATGCCGGATGGCAGTTAACAAGGAGCGTACCAAGGACGACGTTGGGATCCTCATGAGCCTCCTCGGCTGAAACATAGTTGACATGGCCACGGGCAGTAGTGACCGGCTTGGCGTAGAATGTCTTTCCCGCGGGCTTACCACGGCCAACGGACTTTCCAGCTTGAATGGGATTGTTGTTTTGGGGACACTCTCGGCTATAATGACCTAGCTCTCCACACTTAAAGCATGTCACCACATTGGGGCGTGGAGCAGCGTTAGCAGCGGGGCCACCATAGAGCTTGGGCAGTGAAAATTGCTGGTTGGGAGGAGGCGCCTCAAAGGATGGCCTCGGGATGAACCTGGGTGGCAGTGCCATGCTTGGAATCCACACCCGGCGCTTCTGAGCTCCAGAGCCGGATGAAGAGCCAAAATCACGGGAGTGCTTGCGTGAAGCATCATAATCAGTCTGGCCTGTCTCAGCACTTATGTCTTTATTGACCAACTTCTGAAAGGAGGTGCACTCATGCAGACGAAGATCGCGGCAAAGCTCAGGGCTAAGTCCCTTGCGGAACCTTGCCTGCTTCTTAGCGTCAGTAGATACCTCTTCAGGGGCATAGCGTGCCAGATTCCCAAATTCACGACTATATGCATCCACAGTCAGTCTTCCTTGGGTGAAATTGCAGAACTCCTCCCTCTTGCGATCCATGAGACCTTCCGGAATGTGATGCTCACGGAAAGCCTCACTGAATTCAGCCCAAGTAGTGATTTGGCCGACCGGGCGCATAGCTTCAAAATTTTCCCACCAGAGGCTAGCAGCGCCTTCGAGATGGTAGGCAGCATAAGTAACCTTGTCGGCTTCGGCTACGTTGGCAGAACGTAGCTTGTGGGTGATGCTGCGAAGCCAGTCATCCGCGTCGAGGGGCTCGACGGAATGGTTAAACTTTGGTGGGTACAGCTTGATAAAGTCATTGATTGACACCAAGTCATTTCGCGGGTGGCGTGCAGTGTTCTGCTGGATGCGCTCCAGCAGGTGGTTAGTCTCACGCTTGTTTCTTTCCGCCTCCAGCATCACTTCGGCCAGAGAAGGCGGGTGAGGTTGATTTTCACCCCTAGCTACACTGGCTTCCCCCTGCTCCGAGGCAGCAGGGTTGCTGCGGGTGTTGACCATCCTAGGAGAAAACAAGACAGTGGTTTAGATAAGGATGGCTCAAACTTAGCAAGGAAGTGCAGTATGTAATGGATAACACGGAATGCAGAGATGTTCATCCGTATGTCATGGTAATATAAAACTGCCATATATATACCAATGGTCATACACATCATACATAGTTTAGTACAAGCCCAGGCTATAGTACAACTATGATGAAATACGTTACATCTCATCGGAGGCATTCCAAGCTCCTATACATTATTTGTCTACACCTCCGGAATTGATTACACACAAAGTCATATTCCACAAGTCACGCAGGACAGTGGAGATACAACTACTACAATACTAGTGATACTACTACTAACTCAGACAGCTCCGTAGTAGTCCTCATAGAGGTCACCTCCATAGCCTGGAAGTTCAATGTGACCATCCGGGAACAGACGGTCCCGAGGAGCCTGTGGACCATAGGGGCTAGGATGAGGTCTTGGACTAACAAACGGTGGCCTGCGGGGACCACGGGGTGGGGTGATGCCTCCCACATCACGCCAATCCACCATGTCTGGCAAAGCAGATCTCACAGGATACAGATCCCTTGTATCCATACATCCAGCTTGCACCGCAGGTGCAAACCGAGTCAATGTGGCCCAATGATCAGCATGGGTATTGAAAAGTTCCAGCCTCAAGTCCTGATTCTCTCAGTCCTTATCTTCGAGCATCTCGGCAGTGGTACGAGTTAATGAGTCCTCCTGAGTGGAGTCAGCATAGATAGCCTGAAGATACCCTTGCGCTCCCGGAAGTGAAGCTGGCATGTAACGGAAGTCGGTGTTCCGAAGCAGGCCAGTCCGGACTCGCATGATGGTCATCATGGAATAGGCAGCATCCTGCACAGCCATCTCAACAGTACCCCGAGTCCATAGGAACAGTGAAGGGGCTCGGTAGATCCAGGATAAGAAGGAAATATCCTGAAGGTGCAGAAATATTGGCTTTGATTAAAGTCCCGGAATTGCTCTTCGACGGTGTATTCGGGATACCAACGGTAACCCATCTCGATCATTACCCGGACTAACATAGCAGTATGACCGGGCACGTCGAGGCACCGGGTCAGGCGAACCACTTGGTTTTGAACACGGTTGGCCATTTGAAAGCACAACCACAATGCAAAGACATCAGAATTTCGAGGGAAAATTGGACAGCATAACAGCTGTAAATGCTCAGAAAAAGATTTGAGACATCCACAACAATTCGCAATACCACTCAACAACATCATATCAAGGTTCTGATCCAATTAGCAACATACTAAGAATAGTAGGAACTGAACTGGGACTTGTAACAACAATCCTATAAGCTACTACGGATTAGTAACACGTGAACCTGATAGAAGAAGAGAGCCTAGTCCTTAACCCACGTTGAATGAGAATAGAATGACTCAGATCAGAGGCATAGGGTAAAGGAGTAAAAGAGCCTTACGTTCCCTCCCATAATCAATTCCCCTACATATAACTAAAGCATTTCTAGACTCAACATCGACCAGTTTGGCTCAACGAACCTACAGGCAGTCCGGCTCTGATACCAACGCTGTCAGGACCCCAATTCCAAGCCACATGGATCTAGCCGGTAACACCTCATATCACTTCGCGGCCTCATGCACGGTATCCCACGGGTGTCGCCTTACCATGGCCCGGGACCGTCTGCGCCTATTGGCTCACGTATATGATAGTGTCGCTAGCAGCCATATGACAGAGAACCCGGGCCGACATGGCTAGTCGTGAACCCAAAGCGGCACAGACCTATGGAGACAGGAATACATGAATCACATTGAGCATGTCGGTCATCAGCGAGTGATTCCGGGCTGTAGCACTGGGCTAACAGGACTCCGGGGAACCCAGGCTGTAGCAGGCTAGGCAGGACTCCGGATATCACCGCGTGACATTTCCCCGAAGGGACAGACATAGGAATGAAGTGAAGCACATGCCGGCCAGTCAAGTGTCCTGAACAGTAGTGCTGGGCTAGCAGGACTCCGGTGAACCGGGCTGTAGCGGACTACTATGGCTCGAGGAACACTAGACTACATTTCCTCAGAAGAAGGGCTGCCAAGTATAAACAACTAGATTGTCGGATCCCACTCATACCAAGCATTTCAATCATACACACAATATGCCCGATATGAGTACATACAACATGGCATCACAACAAAACTCTACAACTCAAGTACTTTATTTAAAGGCTCCAGAGAGCCATACATAACATGTTCATACAGATAGGGGTCACATGACCCGACACTCAAGTCATACAATCATACAAGCACATGCGTAAGCAACTAGTCTGAGTACAGACTCTAGAAAGAAAGAAGGCTTCTCGAAGCCTGTCTATCTACATAGGGCCCTCCATGGCCAGGATCACCACCTGGGTGGCTAGTCACTCGTCGACGTCAAGATCTACGTAGAACCCATCGGAGGGGGCGGTGTTGTCGTCTGAAAACAGTAATTAAGAAAACATGAGTACAAAGGTACTCGGCAAGTCTTACATCAGAACCTAATATACATGCTTATTCTCAAGAAGGTGGTGGGGTTATTGCAGCAAGCCAGCTTTGACTCTTGGCTAAGCTATCCTACGGAACTTCACTAGTAAAATAGTTTTCGCACACGAGTCCACTACTCGCCAACACAATACTCCATCGAGGATCCTCCCTCGTCATCCTACGAGAGGGCCATCCTCGGTACTCACACTTATCTTGAGAGTCTTTTAGTAGTATCCATTAACTTGTCTATGAACTGTATAGGCAACCAAGTAGTCCTTTATCGCGGACGCGGCTATTCGAATAGTTTTATACCCTGCAGGGGTGTACTTCGTCATACACACATTCACCACTTACCACCGTTTACACGACATGTACTCGGCAACCTTCAAGCGGAAGCCCAGCGAGGGTGTCGGCCACGGCCTACCTAAACACTTAAGTCTCTAGTCTTGGTTTATCGCCTATCCAGGTTCCATCCGCAGGGATTCCGGCCGAGGTTTCCACTTACGGCCCCGAACGATGTGAACAGGGTTCCCGAGACACCAAACGGGTGACTCGGTACACCGTGCCACGGTGTATCTACTGCAACATAGCCCACCCCTAGGGTCAGCGCTATCCACGGCCGCCAACACATAACCTACAAACACCAGAAATTATTTGCAACTCCTGGACAGAGTACTAGGGTGATTAAGAAGCCGAGAGGGTCAATTAAGGATCCCAATGCATGGTAGTAGCTGAATCTTAAATCACACATACAGATCTCAGTTCTTAGGGATGGCCTCAATGAAACAACCCACCATGTACTCCTACATGGCCTCTCATCGATACCTTTACCAAAACATGTTCAACACATCCCTCATATTACCTACATAAGCATTTCACTCCAGCTCATCACCCAGATGAACCAGACCGGACACAACTCTAAGCATAGCAGGCATAGCAAGGTAGGAATCACATACATGACTCAATCAACTCCTACACATGCTAGTGGGTTTCATCTAGTTACTGTGGCAATGACAGGTCATGCAGAGGATAAGGGTTCAACTACCGTAGCACACAGCAGTTTGAATCGCGTTGTCTTAATGCAGTAAACAAGAGTAGAAGCGAGAACATGGGTTTGTATCGGAATGATCAATGGTTGCTTGCCAGATGGAGTGGTAGAGGGATATTGCCCTTCAGTTGGATACTCGTGAATATCCTCGGAGGCAGAACCTACCACGAAGAACACATCAGAACACAATCAACACATGACGATATGCAACAATATGATGCATGCTATGACATGGCAATATGAATGTGTTTTGGCCTAATGCAAGCTAAAACAGAAGGGGATGAACTCATTTGAATCAAAGATTCAAATATTAGCTCATTAAACATGGCCTTAATAGTGCATTACCTTATTCTGCTTAAACAGCAAGGTTAACTTGTTTTGTCATGCATGAAACCATTAAAGCTGGATAGATTGAATTTTTCTGATCATTTTTCATATATAAATCTTTACATTTGGAGCTATAGTTGATTTTCTATGATTTTTAGAAGTTTTGACTATTTTCTGGAATTTCCTGTATAAGAATAATTCCAGTAATTTAATTACTATGTCAGCATTATCTCAGGGTGACGTCAGTGGTCAACGGGGACGTCCAGGTCAAACCTGACTGGTGGGTCCCGCGTGTCAGTAGTTAATTAAACTAATTATTTTTAGTTACGACTAATTTGATTTAGTTGGCAGAGGGGGGCCCACTTGTCATTGAGTCAGGGGGGTCAAACTGGGGTCAAACCCCTGGTCAGCGGGGCTAATCCCGCCGGCGTTTAGCCGCCGGCGAGGCCAGACGCGGCGGCGTGCTGCGGGATTTGCCCACAGGGCTCCATTTGCTACGCGGAGAGCAGCTACGGGCAGGTGGTGCTCGCCCGCATCCAGCCGTGGTGATGGCTTGGCCGGGGAGTGGCCGGAGCATCGCCGGGGACGAGGTCAGGCGATGGCCGAAGCTCGGGCCAGCTCGTGCGCATGGCTGCAGTGGCCTAGGCGGTGCGGCGCTAGCACCTACAGCCTCTACGCGGCGCGAGGAGTGTGACGGACACAAGCCCGTGACCAAAAGGTCACCGGAGTGACGCCGGCGTCGAGCTCGCGCGGCGGCGTGCTACGATGAGGAAGGGGGCGGCATCTACAGAGGCCAAACGAGCACGGAAGCTAGGGGAAGAGAAAGAGGAGCTCACAGCGGGGTCGGAGAGGGGGTCAGCGAGCTCGGGGAGGTCCTGGCGGCGGCGAATTGACCGGAGATGGCTCGGGTGCCAGAGGTTGAAGACGAGGGCGAAGACGGTGTTCGGCGGCGTTTGGAGTCGCGTGGGTCAGCGGAGAGGTCCAGGGTGACGAGGCGGAGCTATTGGGCTCGTCGGAGGGGCAAGGGGGTGGCTCTGGTGGGATCTACGGCGAACGGCGGTGAGGCTCGCGCTCGGCCATCGCGGGAGAGAGTGAGGGAGACGAGGGGGAGAGTGAGGGAGGATGAGAGGGGGACGTGGGGGTCGCATGGAATCCCTGGACGTCTCCAGGGCGTCGGCAGAAGCAGGAGGTGGCCGGCATGTGGACGCGGGCGCCGGCCACGCGCTCCGCGTCCTTCTGGCGGGAGGAGGACGACGACTGGCAGGTCTAGTCTGCTGGGCCGAGCCAGGTGGGCTGGGCCAGCACAGGTAAGGCCCAGGTGGGCTTCTCTCTCTCTCTCTCTCTTTTTTGATTTGTTTCTGTTTTTCTATTTAACTACAACTGTTGGGCTTTATTAAAAATACTAAAACGTTTCCAAAAATCTTGAAAATAATTGTGGGCTCTGTTTAGAATATATCCATCAGCAAACATTTATTTCCAGAATTATTTGAGCATTTAAATTATTTTATAGCATTTAAATGCCCAACATATGACAAGAATTATATAAGTTACTGTTCTAAGAATGATCATGATCCCCTCATGTCCGTATTTTATTTTTATCGACACCTCTATCTCTAAACATGTGGACATATTTTTCGATTTCGGCTTTCGCTTGGTGACAAGCGAGGTCTAAGCTTGGGGGAGTTGATACGTCCATTTTGCATCATGCTTTTATATCGATATTTATTGCATTATGGGTTGTTATTACACATTATGTCACAATACTTATGTCTATTCTCTCTTATTTTACAAGGTTTACATGAAGAGGGAGAATGCCGGCAGCTGGGATTCTAGGCTGGAAAAGGAGCAAATATTATAGACCTATTCTGCACAGCGCCAAAAGTCCTGAAACTTTACGGAAGTCATTTTCAGAATATATAAAAAATAATGAGCGCAAGAAGTTCTAGAGGGGGGCCACACCCTGCCCACGAGGGTGGTGGGTGCGCCCTATCCCCTGGGTGCGCCCCCTGCCTTGTGGGTCCCCTGGTGGCCCTTCGATGCCCATCTTCTGCTATATGGAGTCTTTCGATGAGGAAAAAAATCATAAGCCATCTTTCCAGATGAGACTCCGCCGCCATGAGGCGGAACCAATCTAGGGCTCCGGCGGAGCTGTTCTGCCGGGGAAACTTCCCTCCGGGAGGGGGTAATTATCGCCATCGTCATCACCAACGATCCTCTCATCGGGAGGGTGTCAATCTCCATCAACATCTTCACTAGCACCATCTCAACTCAAACCCTAGTTCATCTCTTGTATCCAATTCTTGTCTCTAAGTCCGGGATTGGTACCTGTGGGTTGCTAGTAGTGTTAATTACTCCTTGTAGTTGATGCTAGTTGGTTTATTTGGTGGAAGATCATATGTTCAGATCCTTTATGCATATTAATACCCCTCTGATTAAGAACATGAATATGCTTTGTGAGTAGTTACATTTTTTCCTGAGGACATGGAAGAAGTCTTGCTATTAGTAGTCATGTGAATTTGGTATTCGTTCGATATTTTGATGAGATGTATGTTGTCTCTCCTCTAGTGGTGTTATGTGAACATCGACTACATGACACTTCACCATTATTTGGGCCTAGAGGAAGGCATTGGGAAGTAATAAGTAGATGATGGGTTGCTAGAGTGACAGAAGCTTAAACCCTAGTTTATGCGTTGCTTCGTAAGGGGCTGATTTGGATCCACATGTTTCATGCTATGGTTAGGTTTACCTTAATACTTTTGTTGTAGTTGTGGATGCTTGCAATAGAGGTTAATCATAAGTGGGATGCTTGTTCAAGTAAGGATAGCACCCAAGCACCGGTCCACCCACATACCAAATTATCAAAGTTCCGAACGCGAATCATATGAACGTGATGAAAACTAGCTTGACGATATTCCCATGTGTCCTCGGGAGCGCTTTACATCATATAAGAGTTTGTCCAGGCTTGTCCTTTGCTAGAAAAAGGATTGGGCCACTTTGCTGCACTTTATTTACTTTTGTTACTTCTTGCTCGTTACCAATTATCTTATCACAAAACTATCTGTTACCTATAATTTCAGTGCTTGCAGAGAATACCTTGCTGAAAACCGCTTATCATTTCCTTCTGCTCCTCGTTGGGTTCGACACTCTTACTTATCGAAAGGACTACGATAGATCCCCTATACTTGTGGGTCATCAAGACTCTTTTCTGGCGCCGTTGCCGGGGAGTGAAGCGCCTTTGGTAGGTGGAATTTGGTAAGGAAAAATTTATATAGTGTGCTGAAATTTACTGTCACTTGTTACTATGGAAAGTAATCCTCTGAGGGGCTTGTTCGAGGTATCTTCACCCCGACCAGTAGAGCAAAGAGTTGCTCCTCAACCTACTGAACCTGCTGAAAATGAAAATGTCTGCTTTGAAATTCCTTCGGGTATGTTAGAAAAACTGCTAGCTAATCCTTTTGCAGGAGATGGAACAAAGCATCCTAATGAGCACCTAATATATGTGGATGAAGTTTGTGGATTATTTAAGCTTGCAGGTGTACCCAGAGATGTTATTAAGAAGAAGGTCTTCCCTTTATCTTTGAAGGGAGATGCATCGACTTGGTATAGGCTATGTGATGACACGGGGTCATGGAACTACAAATGATTGAAATTGGAATTTCATCAGAAGTTTTATCCTATGAATCTTGTTCATCGTGATCGTATTTATATATATAAATTCTGGCCTTGCGAAGGAGAAAGCATCGCTCAAGCTTGGGGTGTCTTAAATCAATGTTATATTCATGCCCAATCATGAGCTCTCAAGAGAAATGATTATTCAAAATTTGTATGCTCGGCTTTCTGATAACAATCGCACGATGCTCGATACTTCTTGTGCTGGCTCTTTTATGATGAAGACTATCAAATTCAAATGGGATTTATTGGAAAGAATTAAACGCAACTCTGAAGATTGGGACCTCGATGAAGGTAAGGAGTCAGGTATGACACCTAAGTTTAATTGTGTTAAATCTTTTACGGATTCTGATGTTTTTCGTAAATTTAGCACTAAATATGGACTTGATTCCGAGATAGTAGCCTCTTTCTGTGAATCTTTTGCTGCTTATATCGATCTCCCTAGGGAGAAGTGGTTTAAATATCATCCTCCCATAGAAGTAAAAGTAGTTGCACCTATTAAAGTTGAAGAAAAGACTATCACTTATAATGATCCTATTGTTCCTACTTCTTATGTTGAGAAACCACCTTTCCCTGTTAGGATAAAGTATCATGCTAAAGCTTCAACTGTGGTTCGTAAAAAGCAATATTAGAACTTATACACCTCCTGAGCAAATTAAAGTTGAACATAATATTGCTATTTTTAAAGATCTCTTGTCTGATAATATTGATGGGCATGTTATTCATTTCCGTGATGAGACTGCTAGAATTGCAAAACCATGTGCTAAAGATAAACCTAGATCTTTGGTAGGTATGCCTGTTATTTCTGTTAAAATAGGAGATCATTGTTATCATGGCTTATGTGATATGGGTGCTAGTGCTAGTGCAATACCTTTTTACTTATACAAAGAAATTATGCATGACATTGCACCCGCTGAGTTAGAAGATATTGATGTCACAATTAAACTTGCCAATAGAGATACTATTTCACCAATGGGAATTGTTAGAGATGTTGAAGTCTTGTGTGGGAAAACTAAATATCCTGCTGATTTTCTTGTTCTTGGTTCCCCACAAGATAGCTTTTGTCCCATTATATTTGGTAGACCCTTCTTGAACACTGTTAATGCTAAGATAGATTGCAAAAAGGATGTTGTTACTATTGGTTTGGGTGATATGTCTCATGAATTTAATTTCTCTAAATTTCGTAGACAACACCGTGAAGAGGAATTTCCTAGTAAAGATGAAATTATTGGTCTTGCTTCTATTGCCGTACCTCCTAGTGATCCTTTAGAACAATATTTGCTAGACCATGAAAATGATATGTTTATGAATGAAAGAAGGGAAATAGATGAAGTATTCTTTAAACAGGAACCCATCCCGAAACACAATTTGCCTGTTGAAATCCTAGGGGATCCTCCTCCACTCAAGGTTGATCCCGTGTTTGAGCTCAAACCGTTACCTGATACTCTTAAATATGCTTATCTTGATGAGAAAAAGATATATCCTGTTATTATTAGTGCTAACCTTTCAGAGCATGAAGAAGAGAGATTATTGAAAACTCTGAAGAAGCACCATGCTGCTATTGGATATACTCTTGATGATCTTACGGGCATTAGTCCCACTCTGTGTCAACACAAAATAAATTTGGAGGAAGATGCCAAACCAGTTCGTGATCATCAACGACGGCGGAATCCTAAGATGAAGAAAGTGGTAAGAAAGGAAATACTAAAGCTTCTTGAGGCAGGTATAATTTATCCCGTTGCTCATAGTCAGTGGGTAAGTCCTGTCCATTGTGTCCCTAATAAGAGAGGTATTACTGTCGTTCCTAATGATAAAGATGAGTTGATCCCGCAAAGAATTATTACAGGTTATAGGATGGTAATTGATTTCCGCAAATTCAATAAAGCTACTAAAAAAGATCATTACCCCTTACCTTTTATCGATCAAATGCTAGAAAGATTATAGAAACATACACATTTTTGCTTTCTAGATGGTTATTCTGGTTTCTCTCAAATACCTGTGTCAGCCAATGATCAATCAAAGACTACTTTTACTTGCCCTTTTGGTACTTTTGCTTATAGACGCATGCCTTTTGGTTTATGTAATGCACCTGCTACCTTTCAAAGATGCATGATGGCTATATTCTCTGACTTTTGTGAAAATATTTTTGAGGTTTTCATGGACAATTTTTCCTTCTATGGATCCTCTTTTGATGATTTCTTAAGCAAGCTTGACCGAGTTTTGCATAGATGTGAAGAAACTAATCTTGTCTTGAATTGGGAAAAGTGCCACTTTATGGTTAATGAAGGTATCGTCTTGGGGCATAAAGTTTCTGAAAGAGGTATTGAAGTTGATAAAGCCAAGGTTGATGCTATTGAAAAGATGCCATGTCCCAAGGACATCAAAGGTATAAGAAGTTTTCTTGGTCACATCGGTTTTATAGGAGGTTCATTAAGGACTTCTCAAAAATCTCTCGGCCTCTGACTAATTTATTACAAAAAGATATACCATTTGTTTTTGATGATGATTGCGTAGAAGCATTTGAAATACTTAACAAAACATTGATCTCTGCACCTATTGTTCAGCCACTGGATTGGAATTTACCCTTTGAAATTATGTGTGATGCTAGTGATTATGCTGTAGGTGTTGTTCTAGGGCAAAGAGTTGATAAGAAATTAAATGTTATTCAATATGCTAGTAAAACTCTAGACAATGCTCAGAGAAATTATGCTACTACTGAAAAAGAATTCTTAGCAGTTGTATTTTCTTATGATAAGTTTAGACCATATATCATTGACTCTAAAGTAACTATTCACACGAATCATGCTGCTATTAAATACCTTATGGAAAAGAAAGATGCTAAACCTAGACTTATTAGATGGGTTCTCCTGCTACAAGAATTTGATTTGCATATTGTTGATAGAAAGGGAGCTGAGAACCCCGTTGCAGACAACTTATCTAGGTTAGAAAATGTGCTTGATGACCCACTACCTATTGATGATAGCTTTCCTGATGAACAATTAAATGTCATAAATGCTTCTCGTATTGCTCCATGGTATGCTTATTATGCTAATTACATCGTTGCTAAATTTAGACCACCTAGTTTCACATACCAACAAAAGAAAAAGTTCTTCTATGATTTGAGACATTACTTTTGGGATTACCCACATCTTTATAAAGAAGGAGTAGATGGTGTTATTAGACGTTGTGTATCTGAGCATGAACAGGAACAGATCCTACGCAAGTGTCACTCTGAAGCTTATGGAGGACACCACGCTGGAGATAGAACTGCACATAAGGTATTGCAATCCGGTTTTTATTGGCCTACTCTCTTCAAGGATGCCCGTAAGTTTGTTGTATCTTATGATGAATATCAAAGAATTGGTAATATTAGTAGACGTCAAGAAGTGCCTATGAATTATTCACTTGTTATTGAACCATTTGATGTTTGGGGCTTTGATTATATGGGACCTTTTCCTTCCTCTAATGGGTATACACATATTTTAGTTGCTTTTGATTACGTTACTAAGTGGGTAGAAGCTATTCCAACTAGTAGTGCTGATCATAACACCTCTATTAAGATGCTTAAAGAAGTTATTTTTCCAAGGTTTGGAGTCCCTAGATATTTAATGACTCATGGTGGTTCACATTTTATTCATGGTGCTTTCCGTAAAATGCTTGCTAAGTATGATGTTAATCATAGAATTGCATCTCCTTATCACCCAGTCTAATGGTCATGTAGAATTGAGCAATAGAGAACTCAAATTAATTTTGCAAAAGACTGTTAATAGATCTAGAAAGAATTGGTCCAAGAAACTTGATGATGCATTATGGGCCTATAGAACTGCATATAAAAATCCTATGGGTATGTCTCCGTATAAAATGGTTTATGGAAAAGCATGTCACTTACCTCTCGAACTAGAACATAAGGCTTATTGGGCAATTAAAGAGCTCAATTATGATTTCAAACTTGCCGCTGAAAAGAGGTTATTTGACATTATCTCACTTGATGAATGGAGAACCCAAGCCTACGAAAATGCCAAGTTGTTTAAAGAAAAAGTCAAAAGATGGCATGACAAAAGAATACAAAAACGTGAGTTTAATGTAGGTGGTTATGTACTGCTATACAACTCTCGTTTAAGATTTTTTGCAGGAAAACTTCTCTCTAAATGGGAAGGTCCTTACGTTATTGAGGAGGTCTATCATTCCGGTGCCATAAAAATCAACAACTTCGAAGGCACAAATCCGAAGGTGGTGAACGGTTAAATAATTAAACATTATATCTCAGGTAATCCTATAAATTTTGAAACCAATGTAATTCAAACGTAACGCCGGAGGAATACATAAGGGACACTTTCCGGAACGTTTCAGACTCCGAAAAGGAATAGGTATGTGGTACGGTAAGTAAACCGACTCCAAAACAGTTCTAATGGCAATTTTCTTCCGTTTTGGAATATTTAGAAAAATAGAAAAATAAGAAGCAGTCCGGAAAGGACACGAGGGCTCCACGAGGGTGGAGGGCGCACCCTACCCCCTGGGCGCGCCCCCTACCTCATGGGCACATCGTGTGCTCTCCGGACTACGTTTTCTTACACGTTATGTATTTTGGTCGGTAAAAATTCATTATATAATCTCCCGGAGGTTTTGACTCCCGTATCATGCAATTATCCTCTGTTTGTGTTTCGATCTGTTGTTGCTGCAGATTAGAGAAAGATGTCTTCGCAAGAGTCAGTCGGGGAGAGCCGGGTGTCTCATCCGGCACCGAGATCAATGACAAACAACAATGTTGACCACTTTGGGCCAGCAACGGAGGAAGAAATGGAGGCTGATTTGAAAAGGATAGATGCCATGGAGGAGGATCCAGAAGTCACTTCTCGCTTCCGAGATGGATTCACAATGGGGGAACTGCAGAGCTCGATTATCCCAAACTCGGTTATCCCTTCCAATGTTAGATTTATTTCTTATGAGAATATGAAAAAGAGTGTCACCGGTTCTCCCGCAGCTATGCAACACCCTTGGGTGTAGGGAGCTTTGGCTGTTACAGGAAAACTTTGGAAGGAAACAATGGACCTCAAGCAGCAAGTCAATAAGCTCGAGGAGGAGAATCGTATCCTGAGGGGCATCATCGCCAAGAATATCACATGACCATCCCCGAAAAAGGAGACATAACCACATGGGTATGGGTACTCCCCTTGGCAACTGCCAAGCTTGGGGGAGTGCCCCGGTATCGTATCACCATCACTTTTATCTTTACTGTTTTTCTTAGTTCGATCCTTTTGGTAATATCTTAATCTAGTAGCATAAAGTTTTAGTATGATCTAATTGTGTGTTTTGCTTTATGATCCTTCTATAATCGAGTCCGTGAGCTATATATAATAAAGATTAGTGTTGAGTTAAGGGCTTGGTTATTTTGCCATGATCTTGAGTGAATAAAATAAAAGAGAAAGAATGAAAAGGAAACAAAATAGATCATATAGATCTTATGGAGAGTAATGAGCTCACATATAAAAAGTATGATGAATAAAAGTTGTTGAGAGTTGACAAACATAGTTTTGGTCATCGTTGCAATTAATAAGAAGTAATAAAGAAAGAGAGGTCTTCACATATAAATATACTATCTTGGACGTCTTTTATGATTGTGAGCACTCATAAAAATATGACATGCTAAAGAGTTGACGTTGGACAAGGAAGACAATGTAATGGGTTATGTTTTCTTACATCTGAGATAAATTATATTATCATGGATCATCCAACATGATTGAGCTTGCCTTTCTCCCTCATGCTAGCCAATTCTTCGCACCAAGTAGAGATACTACTTGTGCTTCCAAACACTCTTAAACCAGTTTTGCCATGGGAGTCCACCATACCTACCTATGGATTGAGTAAGATCCTCCAAGTAAGTTGTCATCGGTGCAAGAAAAAAAATTGCTCCCTAAATATGTATGACTTATTAGTGTGGGAGAAAATAAGCTTTATACGATCGTGTGATATGGAAGAAATAAAAGCGATGGACTGCATAATAAAGGTCCATATCACAAGTGGCAATATAAAGTGACGTTCTTTCGTATTAAGATTTTGTGCATCCAACCATAAAAGCGCATGACAACCTTTGCTTCCCTCTACGAAGGTCCTATCTTTTACTTTTATCTCCTACCTTACATAAGAGTCACGGTGATCTTCACCCTTCCTTTTTAAATTTTATCTTTTGGCAAGCACAACATGTTGGAAAGATCCTGGTATATGTGGATAATTGGATGTGAGTTTTCATGAACTATTATTGTTGACATTACCCTTGAGGTAAAACGTTTGGAGGCAAAACTATAAGCCCGTATCTTTCTCTGTGTCCGATTAAAACTCCATACCCATAAGTATTCCGTGAGTGTTAGCAATTGTGAAAGACTATATGATAGTTGAGTATGTGGACTTGCTGAAAAGCTCTTATATTGACTCTTTCCTATGTTATGATAAATTGCAATTGCTCCAATGACCGAGATTATAGTTTGTTAGTTGTCAATGAAGTTTATGATTCATACTTGAAATTGTGATTGAATTGTTACTCTAGCATAAGAGATCATATGACAAGAATTATATAAGTTACTGTTCTAAGAATGATCATGATCCCCTCATGTCCGTATTTTATTTTTATCGACACCTCTATCTCTAAACATGTGGACATATTTTTCGATTTCGGCTTTCGCTTGAGGACAAGCGAGGTCTAAGCTTGGGGGAGTTGATACGTCCATTTTGCATCATGCTTTTATATCGATATTTATTGCATTATGGGTTGTTATTACACATTATGTCACAATACTTATGTCTATTCTCTCTTATTTTACAAGGTTTACATGAAGAGGGAGAATGCCGGCAGCTGGGATTCTAGGCTGGAAAAGGAGCAAATATTATAGACCTATTCTGCACAGCTCCAAAAGTCCTGAAACTTTACGGAAGTCATTTTCAGAATATATAAAAAATAATGAGCGCAAGAAGTTCTAGAGGGGGGCCACACCCTGCCCACGAGGGTGGTGGGTGCGCCCTATCCCCTGGGTGCGCCCCCTGCCTTGTGGGTCCCCTGGTGGCCGTTCGATGCCCATCTTCTGCTATATGGAGTCTTTCGATGAGGAAAAAATCATAAGCCATCTTTCCAGACGAGACTCCGCCGCCATGAGGCAGAACCAATCTAGGGCTCCGGCGGAGCTGTTCTGCCGGGGAAACTTCCCTCCGGGAGGGGGTAATTATCGCCATCGTCATCACCAACGATCCTCTCATCGGGAGGGTGTCAATCTCCATCAACATCTTCACTAGCACCATCTCAACTCAAACCCTAGTTCATCTCTTGTATCCAATTCTTGTCTCTAAGTCCGGGATTGGTACCTGTGGGTTGCTAGTAGTGTTAATTACTCCTTGTAGTTGATGCTAGTTGGTTTATTTGGTGAAAGATCATATGTTCAGATCCTTTATGCATATTAATACCCCTCTGATTATGAACATGAATATGCTTTGTGAGTATTTACATTTTTTCCTGAGGACATGGAAGAAGTCTTGCTATTAGTAGTCATGTGAATTTGGTATTCGTTCGATATTTTGATGAGATGTATGTTGTCTCTCCTCTAGTGGTGTTATGTGAACGTCGACTACATGACACTTCACCATTATTTGGGCCTAGAGGAAGGCATTGGGAAGTAATAAGTAGATGATGGGTTGCTAGAGTGACAGATGTTTAAACCCTAGTTTATGCGTTGCTTCGTAAGGGGCTGATTTGGATCCACATGTTTCATGCTATGGTTAGGTTTACCTTAATACTTTTGTTGTAGTTGTGGATGCTTGCAATAGAGGTTAATCATAAGTGGGATGCTTGTTCAAGTAAGGATAGCACCCAAGCACCGGTCCACCCACATACCAAATTATCAAAGTACCGAACGCGAATCATATGAACGTGATGAAAACTAGCTTGATGATATTCCCATGTGTCCTCGGGAGCGCTTTACATCATATAAGAGTTTGCCCAGGCTTGTCCTTTGCTACAAAAAGGATTGGGCCACCTTTCTGCACTTTATTTACTTTTGTTACTTGTTGCTTGTTGATTGTTACCAATTATCTTATCACAAAACTATATGTTACCTATAATTTCAGTGCTTGCGGAGAATACCTTGCTGAAAACCGCTTATCATTTCCTTCTGCTCCTCGTTGGGTTGGACACTCTTACTTATTGAGAGGACTTTGATAGATCCCCTATACTTTTGGGTCATCAGTCGTATTCATCTCACACTTCCTTCAAGGGCTAGGGCTCGCTCTTGATCCCTTCGTCCGGGGGCTAATGTTCTATTATGGACTAGATTTTCACGATCTAGCCACAGAGTCTTTCCTCCATGTCTCGGCATTCATCATTACGTGCAAGGCCTTCCTTCGAATCCCCCACACTTAGGCTTATGCCTCAAGACCTTCAGTGTGAAACCAAAGGTAGTCGACGGGGAACAGGTGGAGTGCGGCGGTGCTGTAGTCAGCCAGCTCACCAACACTCCTTGGCCAAAAGGCACTTTTACCAAAGCTTCCAATCAATGGCAGTGAGAGTGGTATTACGTTACAGAGCCCCGCAACACCAAGTGGGTAGCTGCACCCACGTTTCTCCCTGGCCCACTGTTACAGCTTGCATCATGGGCCAACAAGGGGCTAGATTTGGGATCAGTTGATGAAGTGCGGACTCTAAAAAGCCGCATCCGAACCCTCCTCGAGAGGAACATCGATCTTATCAACGTGATTCAAGTAATGCTGATTCGCCGAATCATACCATGCCAACATAGGCCTCTCCGTATGTGCAATTTCAATCTAGAAGGACCACGAACCCTCCAACACTTCTTCGGCATTACGCACAAAGGGATGTGGAAGTTGTTTTTCGGAAAACGAAAACACTGGCCGGACACTATTGAGGACATAGGCCTCGACTGTAACCGTCCTGATACCCCGGTAAGCACTTGACTTCCGAACAACCCCTTTTTAAGTATGCCGCAATACATTACTAAGCAAACTATCTCCTTCTAGGGCTGGATAAAGAAAGCGGAGATGATTAGGTGTCCGGCCCCCCTTCCCGAAGGTTCAGCAAGGGATGATGAAGACACAACCCAAAGGTGATACTTCAGTGGCCCAGGGTCCGGGGACCAACAATAAAGGCCCCGAACATTCCGGTCTACAGCCGGATATGGATAAATGGATCCCTTCAAAGGGAGGCCATACTCCTACAGCAGCCTCCGGGGACCCAGAGGTGCCGGATATATTGATGAACATGCTGCGACAGGCGTCCGTCTCAGAGGAACATCGTACCTTGATGGGCACGGTGGTCGAAAAGGTCCTGTCTGCGAAAAGCAGATTGAATGAGGCCTTCGTGGGCCTGCTAAGAGGCTTTGAGGTTTGTGCCATAATATGTTCGATTGTGTTTTATTCAAGAATACACCTGTGTATAGATAGTAGCCCCTGAGACTCTGATTGGCTTCCCGAGGGAGGCGATCAGAGGATCAAAAGATATGCCCAGGAAGTAATATGATTAATTGGAACACAGGCTGTGACCTCCCCGGAAACTGTCCGGACTATAGAGATTGCGGATTTGCAACAAAAGATTGATGAGGCAGATACTGATATCGCGCTTATCAACAGGCATCTTGATGAGTCGCAAGGTACGTATTCAGAGCAATCCTTACATATATGTGTTTGTAATATAAGCGTGACACTGAAAGTTGCATACTGGAATATGCATGGCTGCAGATGGTGCCGCCGCCGTTGAGATTCTTCGGGCAGAGCTGGCCCGGGCCAAGGAGCAGGACCGGTTTAGCGATGCAGGTGCCGAAAAGGCATCGACCGAGTTAAAGGCCGAACAAGCTTCTCGGCACCAAGACGAGGAGAAAATATCCTCGATGGCGCTCGAACTGAAAAATGCTACTAGCCGTTGTGAATTCCTAGAGAAGGAGAATAAAGCCAAAGCGGCTGAGCTTGACAAGGCCTTGCGAGAAAGTGAAAAAAGCGCGGTCCGAATCTAGAGTGGCTCGTGAGGAGATCCGGCAAGCTGGGGAGATTGTGGCTGGTAAGCCCTTTTTATTACAGACTAAGTTCAGCGATCCGAATTATGCTCAGCTTAACCAAGTGTGGAGTTCTCCAGACGTGTTTTTGGACCTACCGAAGAGTTCATCCGATGCGGCGCAGTTTTACCAAGCGCAAGAGGGATATGCAACGGAGATGCTTTTCTGGTCACAGTTCGGCGTATCAAAACGCCCTGTGTTGCTGAATGAACAGATGTCCCAATGGGCCGAGCTGCATAGGATGTCCGGCGCTGCCATGAAGAACGTCATACTTTAGCTGTGCCAACTGAGCCAATTCTGAATAGCTATTCCGGCTTGGTGCGGCAGCTTGCAGATGCGGTGCCACGTATCGACGCCGTGAAGCGGTTGGCGTGCATTGAAGGTGCACGGATGGCCTTTGCCTGAGTCAAGACATACTGGGGGAAGATGAAAGCCGTTGATGTTGCAGCGCAGGGTCCACCCAAGGGCAAGGACCATCACGCACCAGAGCGTTACTTTGACGACATCTTAGAGGCTGCCCACTTGATAGAGGGTCAATGTTCGAAAGGCATAATATTTGAGTGAATTCTTTACGAATTGTAAAAGACAATTGCTATAATCAATCTATATTTTGATTTTTCCTAAAGGCTAATGTTCCTCCTGTGCGGCCGTTTGTATATGATCTGAAAGTTTTCCAGTCGTCGGCTTCGGCCCCCTCGTAGGAAGTACGGGGGTGTTCGAAAAAGCATCTGATCACTCTTGACCCAACGTCTTGGTCCGTGAAGGAGGTGTCAATGCGGCAAACCAGACAACGAGACTATAGGGCGTTAACACTTTCACTTAGCCATAGGAGTTTTATGGTGGGTCTACGACATAGCCCCTGGTATGTATGCGGCTTATTCATACGATGCGTTTACATATTTGACCAAAAAGAGGTCCTTCGTGTAACACAGAGGGAATCGCTAAAGATTCCGATAAGTCGTCGAGTGGTTGACCAGCTCTCGCCGCATCATGATAGTCAGTTTTCGGCTTTCTCTACTGAGTTGTTAACCAGATGAACTGGAAGCACAATCACAATAGTTCTCCCTTTACTACCCTAGCCGATAGAGCGGAACGTAGGATAGCAAGCACACGAGCCGGGCAACCCAACTATTGACCCAAGACATGATTCGGAGCCGATGCATATAAGGCCAAACTCGCAATGCCGAAGTACGTTATAGAGCTGTTCGGACTTGTCGGCAGCTCGTTTGTTTCCATACCGAGCTCCTGGCGAGTTATGCCGAGGTGTATGTTTGAAACAACCGTAGGGGCAAAACTCGGTTCTGTAGAAAAAAACGAATTATTTTTACCGGGATCTGAGTGATTTGCCAATCGTGTATATAGATAACAAAGCCGCAACCCCGGTTATTTGATATGCCAGGGGTCGAAGGCGGAGGAAAAAGGCACTTTACAGGCTCGAAAATAGAGAGTGCGGTCTACAAAAAGTTATTTTGGACCTCCTGTTGCACGTCTGCGCCGCCTGTCCACTGCGAAGGGACTCCTTGACGGAAATACCCCTTGGGTGAGTGTACGAACCCGAACTCCGATAGCGTCCAAGGCCAGCCATTGAGCCACCTGTGGGGAAACAAGAAAAAGGAAGAAGAAAAAATAGTTAGAAAAAAGGTTACGGTAGTACTTTCAGGTCTGTCCATATTGTGCTTCCGCCGGTGCCCAGGGTACTTTAAGTGCATAGTTATGCATGCATGGTACAGCCAGGTATATGCGGCGGACGGCGGAAGCCGAACTGCTAGTCCAGTATGGGATTTGAACGGTCATGTTGAATGGAGACCGGTGGCTTAATGGCCGACGAGGTATGCGGTGTAACGCCCCCGCTGTGTAGTTCGGCCGATATAGCCGTAGTGTGATCCTCTGCACGGAGAGAGCGCTCCATGCATTCCCCTATAGGGGACTGTGCCATGTGTACCATGTTCACTGTCTTTACTTCGGGGGGGAACTGCTTTTGATCCCTGGTGTTTGGTAGGCGAGTTTTGTCGTCATCGTCGTCGCCGGGCAGCTTCTTCCCCTTGTGTTTGGCGTTTAACTTGCCGGCCTATTTGAATACCCAACAGTTTCTGTTGGTGTGGTTAGCTGGTTTATTGGGGTGGCCATGAATCTGGCAGGGCCTATCCAATAACTTATCCAAGTTGGATAGTCCGTCTCTGTTTGCCTTGAATGGCTTCTTCCGCTGACCGGGTTTGGGGCTGCTGAATCTGGCATTGACCACTGTGTCGTGCGCTCCCTCATTACTATTGCCACGTCTGTGCTTATTGCGTGGTGGTTTCCCGTTGCCGTCTCGAACTTCGGAAGTGCCCGGGTCGCTGCACTGTTGCTTCTACGAGCGAGCCAGCTGTCTTCTCCCACGCAAAAGCGGGTCATTAGAGCGGTAAGGGATGACATAGATTTTGGTTTTTCCTGACCGAGGTGGCGGGTGAGCCACTCGTCCTGGACACTGTGTTTAAAGGCCGCTAGGGCTTCCGTGTCCGGACAGTCTACGATTTGGTTCTTTTTAACTAAGAACCTAGTCTAGAGCTTTCTGGCTGACTCTTCGGGCTGTCGGTGTCTGGTGGCCGGACATATGTACCTTGGAAGTTGTCGCGGAAGGTGTCTTCCAAATCTTCCCAGCTGCCGATAGAGTTTTCAGGCAGACTGTTTAACTAGTACCTTGCTGGTCCTTTGAGTTTTAGTGGGAGGTATTTGATGTCATGAAGGTCGTCTCCTCGAGCCATATGAATATGGAGAAGAAAATCCTCGATCCATACCATGGGATCAGTTGTTCCATCATATGATTCGATATTCACGGGATTAAACCCTGCTGGGAATTCATGCTTCATGCTCCATTACTTTGTCAGTGAAGCAAAGTGGGTGTGCGGCGCCTCTATATTGGGCCACGTCGCGACGTAGCTTAGATGGAGTCCGTCTGTGGTTCTCGGCCCGGGCATGACTAGACTTGTCCCGTCCGAATAGGTAGCCAACGTTGCGCGTCGAGGCACGTCCTCGCGATCCGTAGATCGATCTGGTATGTCCCGCTCTACTGTCCAGGTCCTGCCGAGGGTCGTATGTATGACCCCAAGCTATTTTATCTCTATTTTTTCTTTAGGGTGGGGTGGGCTGCTGTTCGGCTTGAGCTGACGCTTTATCCCGACTGCATGGTGGTCGGTTAGCCGCATTGTCCCGACCGCGTGGTACAGGCTCCGGCGCTTCCTTATCAAACTGAGGTAGCAATCTATGCTATGGGTAACCCTTGGTTGTGCGCCTGGGGCCGTATTCTTCGACCACTAGGATATTTGTCCATCTATCATTGAGTCGGTCTTGGTCAGCTTGAAGCTGCTGCTATTTATTTTCAGGCTCCTTGCAGTGGCTAATAGCCGGCGTTTAAAGCGCTCCTGCTCGAGAGGTTCCTCAGGCACGATGAAATCCTCGTCGCCAAGGCTCTCCTCATCCTCGGAGAGCAGAAGATAATTACTGTCCTCTGAGTCTTCGTGTATGGCCTATTCATGCGGGCTATCGTGCCCGTCTTCCAGTTCATCCTGTTCGGATGTTGCCCCAATAGGGGCTTCATTGTCTTTGGCATCGTCTAGGGTGTTGTTTTCTCCGGTGCTGGTATTACTGTCTTTTGCACGACGTGACTTAGAGCGGCGCCGCTAACGCCGGCGTCTGGGTTGTGTCTCAGGAGGTTCATCCTCAACTAGATCTTCTTTGTCATCGTCGTTAGTTTCTTTAGGTGTATCCGCTGTGTATACGTCATATGAAGAAGTGACCATCCCGCGTCCGGTGAGTGGCGGGTTTCGGCCCTGCTCTTCTTCGGCATCATCGTCTATACCATCGAAGTCTTCGGAGACGTAATCGAGCATGTCGGTTAAGTCGACAGTGGCTATGGAGTGGGTGGCGGGTGGGAAGCAAGATTCTCCATCATCAGCCCCTAGTTCGAACCGAACATAGTTCGACTGTGAGTCCCCCGCCAAGGACAGGTTTTTCAATGAGTTTAGCATGTCGCCCAAAGGCGAGTGCTGGAAGGTGTTTGCGGCGCTGAATTCGAAGATCGATAAACGATCAAGTTCGGCGTCCGCGGGCTCACATGGTTTGGAACTTACGGCCGGAGACGAGTCCGGAGTTCTGGTGGCACAGGTATCGTGTGAGATCAAGTCTATGCGCGGCTCCAACACCGGGGAATCTATGGCCTCCGTGGCGGGGTTGAGCCTCCCATCCTTGGATGGCGCAGTCCGCTCCAGATTTAAGGCCAGAGCGGTTACAGGAGCTGTCTCCTAGATGCCGTCCGATGACAGATTTTGGTCATGTCTCTCGGGGTGGCCAGGAGCGGTAGCCACAGTCTCAAATTCGGCGAAGATCAAGTCTCCACGGATGTCCGCAGCGTAGTTCAAGCTCCCAAGTCTGACCTTATGGCCGGGGGCGTAGCTTTCGATCTGCTCTAGATGGCCAAACAAATTGGCCCGCAGTGCGAAGCTGCCGAACACAAAGAATTGTCTGGGGAGGAAAGTTTCTCCTTGGACAGCGTCATTATTGACGATTGAAGGGGCCATCAAACCTTTTGGCGACAACACAGTGGAACTCTCAATGAAAGCACCAATGTCGGTGTCAAAACCGGCGGATCTCGGGTAGGGGGTCCCGAACTGTGCGTCTAAGGTCGATGGTAACAGGAGATAGGGGACATAATGTTTTACCCAGTTTTGGGCCCTCTCTATGGAGGTAATACCCTACGCCCTGCTTGATTGATCTTGATGAATATGAGTATTACAAGAGTTGACCTACCACGAGATCGTAATGGCTAAACCCTAGAGGTGTAGCTTGTATGGCTATGATGATGTGTCTCCCCTCCGGACTAAGTCCTCCGGTTTATATAGACACTGGGAGGATCTAGGGTTACACAAGGTCGGTTACAAAGAAAGGACTCTACATATTTCGTTGCCAAGCTTGCCTTCCATGCCAAGGAGAGTCCCATCCGGACACGGGTGCAGTCTTCGGTCTTCGTATCTTCACAGCCCATCAGTCCGGCCCATGGCTAACAGGCCGGATGCCCGAGGACCCCTTAGTCCCGGACGCCCTCACCTGCTACCGTTACCGCCGCTGCACTAGAAGTCATTGTCGCGGCGGTTATCAAGCTGAGAACCGGCTGGGTGCCAGCCATGAAGATCGCCACCCTGTTCGGCGGCTCATGGGGGTCCGAAATATTGTCACCATCGGAACAGCCCCTAGCCGTCCATCTTGAAGTTGATACATTGAGTTGATCTCGCCCGTGGACGATTCACCATCGGAGTAGATGGCTGTCTCACTGCCAGACACAGAGCCTTCCAATTCAGCCCCATGGATGAACCCAACAAAGGCACGCTTCACGGCGGGTTGAACCCGGGCGGGTCGTGCATGCTGAGCCGTCTCGATGATGTCGGTGCAGATGTCTAGCTCAGGGCCCGGTTCTCCAATATTGCCTATGAAGACGTGGATTCCGCCGAAGGGGACCCGGTACCCATACTCAATTGAGCCAGCGTCGGGGCCCCAGCCTGCATCGTCGATGTAGAGCTTGCCACAACGACTCTTGGTCATCCGACCCACATCGTATCCCTTGATCCCTTCGAAGCCGCCCTTCAAGAACTCAAAACCACCATGCGCCTTCCCCACGGTGGGCGCCAACTGTCGTGGAATTGTCACGGCAGATGTAATAGTGAAAGGACTTAGTTGTGGAACCATGGCGACGAGGTTATCTTAAAGGGGTTAAATGGGACAAAGGACATGAGGAGTTTATACTCGTTCGGCCCCTTATGGTGAAGGTAAAGGCCTAATCCAGTTTGAGGTGGTATTGCTAGGGTTTCGATTACCAGGGAGCGAATACGCGTTGCCTACCTTTCAATCCGTTGTTTCTTGCACTAAGTCGCCGCCGGGTCGTTCCTTTAAATACACAGGTCGACGCCCGGCAGTTTACAGAGTCCCGAGCGGCTCATAAACAATGTGTCCGACTCGGTAACTAATTGCACATGCCTTATACTACAAGTTACATACATATGACGGTTTACAATTGTTTGGGACTTAAGCCGCCTTCGGGCTCTGGGCCTTGTCATCTGTATAATAGACTACCGCCTTAAGCGTCCTCATGGGTTTTGTTTTGATAAACTGCCAGGGACTTAACCCGGCCCCTCCTGGGCGGGTTAATCCAATAGTTATATCCCCAACAGCGGTGTTTGGACTCGTTTGATATTGATTTCCTGAGATGTAAAAAACAAGCAAAAAACAGCAACCGACACTGGGCACTGGGTCAATAGGTTAGTCCCAAAAAATGATATAAAGTTGCTATAAAATGATTGTAAGATACCAAGAATGATAAAATAACAGCATGAATACTTCATAAATTATAGATACGTTGGAGATGTATCAGCATCCCCAAGCTTAATTCCTACTCGTCCTCGAGTAGGTAAATGATAAAAGAAATAATTTATGAAGTGTGAATGCTAGCAAAGTGCATAAGTGTTGGGAAATGTTGCAGAAAACAAACATTTTCCTACGGTTTCACCAAGATCCATCTATGAGTTCATCCAGCAACGAGTAATCGGATGCATCTACATACCTTTGTAGATCGCGAGCGGAAGCGTTCAAAGAACGGGGATGAGGTAGTCGAACACGACGTGATCCAAATCACCGGAGATCCTAGCACCGAATGGACGGCACCTCCGCGTTCAACACATGTACGGTCAGCGTAACGTCTCCTTCTTCTTGATCCAGCAAGAGGGAAGGAGAGGTTGAGGAAGATGGCTCCAGCAGCAACACGACGGCGTGGTGATGGTGGAGCTGCAGTACTCCGTCAGGGCTTCGCCAAGCACTATGGAGGAGGAGGAGGGGTTGGAGAGGGAGAAGGAGGCAACCAAAGGCGTGGATGAAAAGCCCACCTTCCCCCAATATATATAGGAGGGCCAAGGGGGGGGGCGCCGGCCCTAGGAGATCCAATCTCCTAGGGGGCGGTGGCCAAGGGAGGTTTCCCTCCCCCCCAAGGCACCTAGGAGGTGCCTTCCACTAGTGGGTCTCTTCCCTTTTGTGAACCCTAGGCGCATGGGCCTCTTGGGGCTGGTGCCCTTGGCCCATGTAGGCCAAGGCGCACCCCCTACAACCCATGTGGCCCCCGGGGCAGGTGGCCCCACCCGGTGGACCCCCCGGGACACTTCCGGTGGTCCCGGTACAATACCGATAACCCCGAAACTTGTCCCGATGGCCGAAATAGCACTTCCTATATATATAATTCTTTACCTCCGGACCATTCCGGAACTCCTCGTGACATCCGGGATCTCATCCGAGACTCCGAACAACATTCGGGTTACTGCATATACATATCCCTACAAACCTAGCGTCACCGAACCTTAAGTGTGTAGACCCTACGGGTTCGGGAGACATGCAGACATGACCGAGACGACTCTCTGGTCAATAACCAACAGCGGGATCTGGATACCCATGTTGGCTCCCACATGCTCCACGATGATCTCATCGGATGAACCACGATGTCGAGGATTCAAGCAACCCCGTATGCAATTCCCTTTGTCAATCGATATGTTACTTGCCCGAGATTCGATCGTCGGTATCCCCATACCTCATTCAATCTCGTTATCGGCAAGTCACTTTACTCGTACCGTAATGCATGATCCCGTGACCAAACACTTGGTCACTTTGAGCTCATAATGATGATGCATTACCGAGTGGGCCCAGTGATACCTCTCCGTCATATGGAGTGACAAATCCCAGTCTTGATCCGTGTCAACCCAACAGACACTTTCGGAGATACCCGTAGTATACCTTTATAGTCACCCAGTTATGGTGTGACGTTTGGTGTACCCAAAGCACTCCTACGGTATCCGGGAGTTACACGATCTCATGGTCTAAGGAAAAGATACTTGACATTGGAAAACTCTAGCAAACGAACTATACGATCTTATGCTATGTTTAGGATTGGGTCTTGTCCATCACATCATTCTCCTAATGATGTGATCTCGTTATCAATGACATCCAATGTCCATAGTCAGGAAACCATGACTATCTATTGATCAACGAGCTAGTCAACTAGAGGCTTACTAGGGACATGTTGGTGTCTATTATTCACACATGTATTACGATTTCCGGATAATACAATTATAGCATGAATAAAGACAATTATCATGAACAAAGAAATATAATAATAATGCTTTTATTATTGCCTCTAGGGCATATTTCCAACAGTCTCCCACTTGCACTAGAGTCAATAATCTAGTTACATTGTGATGAATCGAACACCCATGGAATTCTGGTGTTGATCATGTTTTGCCCTAGGGAGAGGTTTAGTCAACGGATCTGCTATATTCAGGTCCGTATGCACTTTGCAAATATCTATGTCTCCATCTTGAACATTTTCACGAATGAAGTTGAAGCGACGCTTGATGTGCCTTGTCTTCTTGTGAAACCTGAGCTCCTTGGCAAGATAAATAGCTCCAGTGTTGTCACAGAAGAGCTTGAGCGGCCCCGACGCATTGGGTATGACTCCTAGGTCGGTGATGAACTCCTTCACCCAAATTGCTTCATGCGTTGCCGCTGCCATGTACTCCGCTTCACATGTAGATCCCGCCACGACGCTCTGCTTGCAACTGCACCAGCTTACTGCCCCACCATTCAAAATATACACGTATCCGGTTTGTGACTTAGAGTCATCCAGATCTGTGTCGAAGCTAGCGTCGACGTAACCCTTTACGACGAGCTCTTCGTCACCTCCATAAACGAGAAACATTTCCTTAGTCCTTTTCAGGTACTTCAGGATATTCTTGACCGATGTCCAATGTTCCTTGCCGGGATTACTTTGGTACCATCCTACCAAACTTACGGCAAGGTTTACATCAGGTCTGGTACACAGCATGGCATACATAATAGAACCTATGGCTGAGGCATAGAGGATGACACTCATCTCTTCTATATCTTCTGCCGTGGTCGGACATTGAACTGAGCTCAATTTCACACCTTGCAGCACAGGCAAGAACCCCTTCTTAGACTGATCCATATTGAACTTCTTCAATATCTTATCAAGGTATGTGCTTTGTGAAATACCTATGAGGCGTCTCGATCTATCTCTATAGATCTTGATTCCTAATATATAAGCAGCTTCTCCAAGGTCCTTCATCGAAAAACTCTTATTCAAGTAGGCCTTTATGCTGTCCAAGAGTTCTATATCATTTCCCATCAAAAGTATGTCATCTACATATAATATGAGAAATGCTACAGAGCTCCCACTCACTTTCTTGTAAACGCAGGCTTCTCCATAAGTCTGCGTAAACCCAAACGCTTTGATCATCTTATCAAAGCGAATGTTCCAACTCCGAGATGCTTGCACCAGCCCATAAATCAAGCGTTGGAGCTTGCACACCTTGTTAGCATTCTTAGGATCGACAAAACCTTCTGGTTGCATCATATACAATTCTTCCTTAAGGAAACCATTAAGGAATGCCGTTTTGACGTCCATTTGCCATATTTCATAATCGTAGAATGCGGCAATTGCTAACATGATTCGGACAGACTTTAGCTTCGCTACCGGTGAGAAAGTCTCATCGTAGTCAACCCCTTGAACTTGTCGATAACCCTTAGCGACAAGCCTAGCTTTATAGATGGTCACATTACCATCCGCGTCTGTCTTCTTCTTAAAGATCCATTTATTTTCTATGGCTCGCCGTTCAACGGGCAAGTCAGTCAAAGTCCATACTTCGTTTTCATACATGGATCATATCTCGGATTTCATGGCTTCTAGCCATTTGTCGGAATCCGGGCCCGCCATCGCTTCTTCATAGTTCGAAGGTTCACCGTTGTCTAACAACATGATTTCCAAGACAGGGTTGCCGTACCACTCTGGTGCGGAACGTGTCCTTGTGGACCTTCGAATTTCAGTAGGAGCTTGATCAGAAGTATCTTGATCATCATCAATAACTTCCTCTCTAGTTGGTGCAGGCACCTCAGGAACATTTTCTTGAGTTGTGCCATTTTCCGGTTCAAGAGGTAACACTTCATCAAGTTCTACTTTCCTCCCACTTACTTCTTTCGAGAGAAACTCTTTCTCCAGAAAGAATCCATTCTTGGCAACAAAGATCTTGCCTTCGGATCTGAGGTAGAAGGTATACCCAACAGTTTCTTTAGGGTATCCTATGAAGATGCATTTTTCCGACTTGGGTTCGAGCTTTTCAGGTTGAAGTTTCTTGACATAAGCATCGCATCCCCAAACTTTCAGAAACGACAGCTTAGGTTTCTTCCCAAACCATAATTCAAACAGTGTCGTCTCAACGGATTTCGATGGAGCCCTATTTAAAGTGAATGCGGCAGTCTCTAAAGCATAGCCCCAAAAAGATAGCGGTAAATCGGTAAGAGACATCATAGATCGTACCATATCTAATAGAGTGCGATTACGACGTTCGGACACACCATTACGCTGAGGTGTTCCAGGCGGCGTGAGTTGTGAAACTATTCCACATTTTCTTAAGTGTGTGCCAAATTCGTGACTCAAGTATTCTCCTCCATGATCTGATCGTAGAAACTTGATTTTCCTGTCACGTTGATTCTCAACCTCACTCTGAAATTCCTTGAACTTTTCAAAGGTTTCAGACTTGTGTTTCATTAAGTAGATATACCCATATCTACTCAAATCATCAGTGAGGGTGAGAACATAACGATAGCCACCGCGAGCCTCAACACTCATTGGACCGCACACATCAGTATGTATGATTTCCAATAAGTTGGTTGCTTGCTCCATTGTTCCTGAGAACGGAGTCTTGGTCATCTTACCCATGAGGCATGGTTTGCACGTGTCAAATGATTCGTAATCAAGAGACTCTAAAAGTCCATCTTCATGGAGCTTCTTCATGCGTTTGACACCTATGTGACCAAGGCGGCAGTGCCACAAGTATGTGGGACTATCATTATCAACTTTACATCTTTTGGTACTCACACTATGAATATGTGTAGCATTACGCTCGAGATTCATTAAGAATAAACCATTCACCATAGGAGCATGACCATAAAACATATCTCTCATATAAATAGAACAACCATTATTCTCGGATTTAAATGAGTAGCCATCTCGAATTAAACGAGATCCCGATACAATGTTCATGCTCAAAGCTGGCACTAAATAACAATTATTAAGGTTTAAAACTAATCCCGAAGGTAAATGTAGAGGTAGCGTGCCGACGGCGATCACATTGACCTTGGAACCATTCCCGACACGCATCGTCACCTCGTCCTTTGCCAGTCTCCGCTTATTCCGCAGCCCCTGCTTTGAGTTACAAATGTGAGCAACTGCACCGGTATCAAATACCCAGGAGCTACTATGGGTACTAGTAAGGTACACATCAATTACATGTATATCATATATACCTTTTGTTTTGCCGGCCTTCTTGTCCGCTAAGTATTTGGAGCAGTTCTGCTTCCAGTGACCACTTCCCTTGCAATAAAAGCACTCAGTCTCGGGCTTGGGTCCATTCTTTGGCTTCTTCCCAGCAGCTTGCTTGCCGGGCGCGGCAACTCCTTTTCCGTCCTTCTTGAAGTTCTTTTTACCCTTGCCCTTCTTGAACTTAGTGGTTTTATTCACCATCAACACTTGATGTTCCTTCTTGACTTCTACCTCTGCTGATTTTAGCATAGCAAATACTTCAGGAATGGTCTTTTCCATCCCCTGCATATTGAAGTTCATCACAAAGCTCTTGTAGCTCGGTGGAAGCGACTGGAGGATTCTGTCAATGACCGCATCATCCGGGAGATTAACTCCCAGCTGAGTCAAGCGGTTATGTAACCCAGACATAGTGAGTATGTGCTCACTGACAGAACTATTTTCCTCCATCTTACAGCTGAAGAATTTGTCGGAGACTTCATATCTCTCGACCCGGGCATGAGCTTGGAAAACCATTTTCAGCTCTTCGAACATCTCATATGCTCCATGTCTCTCAAAACGCTTTTGGAGCCCCGGCTCTAGGCTGTAAAGCATGCCGCACTGAACGAGGGAGTAATCATCGGTACGTGCCTGCCAAGCGTTCATAACGTCTTATTCTACAGGGAGAACAGGTGCGTCACCCAGCGGTGCTTGTAGGACATAATCTTTCTTGGCAGCTATGAGGATGATCCTCAGGTTCCGGACCCAGTCCGTATAGTTGCTGCCATCGTCTTTCAGCTTGGTTTTCTCTAGGAACGCGTTGAAGTTGAGGACTACGTTGGCCATTTGATCTACAAGACATATTGTAAAGATTTTAGACTAAGTTCATGATAATTAAGTTCATCTAATCAAATTATTCAATGAACTTCCACTTAGATAGACATCCCTCTTCTAGTCATCTAAGTATAACATGATCCGAGTCAACTAAGCCGTGTCCGATCATCACGTGAGACGGACTAGTCAACGTCGGTGAACATCTTCATGTTGATTGTATCTTCTATACGACTCATGCTCGACCTTTCGGTCTTCTGTGTTCCGAGGCCATGTCTATACACATGCTAGGCTCGTCAAGTCAACCTAAGTGTTTGCATGTGTAAATCTGTCTTACACCCGTTTGAATCAAACACCCGATCATCACGTGGTGCATTGAAACAACAAACTGTCGCAACGGTGCACAGTTAGGGGGAACACTTTCATGAAATTATTATGAGGGATCATCTTATTTACTACCGTCGTTCTAAGTAAACAAGATGCAAAACATGATAAACATCAAATGCAATCAAATAATAATAGTGACATGATATGGCCAATATCACATAGCTCCTTTGATCTCCATCTTGGGGCTCCATGATCATCTTGTCACCGGCTTGACACCATGATCTCCATCATCATGATCCCCATCATTGTGTCTCCATGAAGTTGCTCGCCAACTATTACTTCTCCTACTATGGCTAACGCGTTTAGCAATAAAGTAAAGTAATTTACATGGCATTTCTCAATGACACGCAGGTCATACAAAAAATAAAGACAACTCCTATGGCTCATGCCGGTTGTCATACTCATCGACATGCAAGTCGTGATTCCTATTACAATAGCATGAACAACTCATACATCACAACTTTGGCCATATCATATCACAAAGCACTTGCTGCAAAAACAAGTTAGACGTCCTCTAATTGTTGTTGCAAGTTTTACGTGGCTGAAGTAGTGTTCTAGCAAGAACGTTTTGTTACCTACGTGAAAGCCACAACGTGATTTGTCAACTTCTATTTACCCTTCATAAGGACCCTTTTCATCGAATCCGCTCCAACTAAAGTAGGAGAGACAGACACCCGCCAGCCACCTTATGCAACTTGTGCATGTTAGTCGATGGAACCGGTCTCACGTAAGCGTACGTGTAAGGTTGGTCCGGGCCGCTTCATCTCACAATACCGTTGAAGCAAGATAAGACTAGTAGCGGCAAGAAAGTTGAAAACATCAACGCCCACAACCAATTGTGTTCTACTCGTGCAAGAGAACTACGCATAGACCTAGCTCATGATGCCACTGTTGGGGAACGTTGCAGAAAACAAAAATTTTCCTACGGTTTCACCAAGATCCATCTATGAGTTCATCCAGCAACGAGTAATCGGATGCATCTACATACCTTTGTAGATCGCGAGCGGAAGCGTTCAAAGAACGGGGATGAGGTAGTCGAACACGACGTGATCCAAATCACCGGAGATCCTAGCACCGAACGGACGGCACCTCCGCGTTCAACACACGTACGGTCAGCGTAACGTCTCCTTCTTCTTGATCCAGCAAGAGGGAAGTAGAGGTTGAGGAAGATGGCTCCAGCAGCAACACGACGGCGTGGTGATGGTGGAGCTGCAGTACTCCGTCAGGGCTTCGCCAAGCACTATGGAGGAGGAGGAGGTGTTGGAGAGGGAGAAGGAGGCAACCAAAGGCGTGGATGAAAAGCCCTCCTTCCCCCAATATATATAGGAGGGCCAAGGGGGGGGGCACCGGCCCTAGGAGATCCAATCTCCTAGGGGGCGGCGGCCAAGGGAGGTTTCCCTCCCCCCCCCAAGGCACCTAGGAGGTGCCTTCCACTAGTAGGACTCTTCCCTTTTGTGAACCCTAGGCGCATGGGCCTCTTGGGGCTGGTGCCCTTGGCCCATGTAGGCCAAGGCGCACCCCCTACAGCCCATGTGGCCCCCGGGGCAGGTGGCCCCACCCGGTGGACCCCCCGGGACCCTTCCGGTGGTCCCGGTACAATACCGATAACCCCGAAACTTGTCCCGATGGCCGAAATAGCACTTCCTATATATATAATTCTTTACCTCCGGACCATTCCGGAACTCCTCGTGACGTCCGGGATCTCATCCGGGACTCCAAACAACATTCGGGTTACTGCATATACATATCCCTACAACCCTAGCGTCACCGAACCTTAAGTGTGTAGACCCTACGGGTTCAGGAGACATGCAGACATGACCGAGACGACTCTCCGGTCAATAACCAACAGCGGGATCTGGATACCCATGTTGGCTCCCACATGCTCCACGATGATCTCATTAGATGAACCATGATGTCGAGGATTCAAGCAACCCCGTATGCAATTCCCTTTGTCAATCGATATGTTACTTGCCCGAGATTCGATCGTCGGTATCCCCATACCTCGTTCAATCTCGTTACCGGCAAGTCACTTTACTCGTACCGTAATGCATGATCCCGTGACCAAACACTTGGTCACTTTGAGCTCATAATGATGATGCATTACCGAGTGGGCCCAGTGATACCTCTCCGTCATACGGAGTGACAAATCCCAGTCATGATCCGTGTCAACCCAACAGACACTTTCGGAGATACCCGTAGTATACCTTTATAGTCACCCAGTTACGTTGTGATGTTTGGTATACCCAAAGCACTCCTACGGTATCCGGGAGTTACATGATATCATGGTCTAAGGAAAAGATACTTGACATTGGAAAACTCTAGCAAACGAACTATACGAGCTTATGCTATGTTTAGGATTGGGTCTTGTCCATCACATCATTCTCCTAATGATGTGATCTCGTTATCAATGACATCCAATTTCCATAGTCAGGAAACCATGACTATCTGTTGATCAACAAGCTAGTCAACTAGAGGCTTACTAGGGACATGTTGGTGTCTATTATTCACACATGTATTACGATTTCCGGATAATACAATTATAGCATGAATAAAGATAATTATCATGAACAAGGAAATATAATAATAATGCTTTTATTATTGCCTCTAGGGCATATTTCCAACAATAAATTTGATCAATGATAATTTTAATCACTTTTCCTAGCATCATAACAACAATTCTTTCTTATGAAACTTCTCATGTTATACTAGCAGCCAATGCACATGTTAAGGCTCAAACAATGAATTCTCTTGAAACTCAACAACCTATCTTTATATTTACTAATCGGAGGCACTATACGAGCCTTCACGTTAATCCATAGAAACTAAGCAAATTGTCCGTTAAATCTCTAGATTAGCCATCTACAACCGTAGGATAATGACCCTCAAAGAGTCCCGACCGGATATCTCATGTGCAAGCCTCCGATCACGTTCGTCAAAGAGTCTTGGCCTGAATTAATTCCCACGTACAAGCCTCTAACCAAGCACGTAACATTCTTAAATCAAGAAAAAACATGCCAAACCTCCGCTAGTTCGTCCCCTTCCTTCCTATCTCAACCCTAACCATGGTCCATGTCACCCTCAGCTTCAATCTTGAAAAAGATGTACGATCTGATCCTTCATCCCTTGGTCTCCTAATTCCTTCATATCCGATTTAACATCTAATTTCGTTCTGTAGATGAAACCATCAGAAGTCAAGATGGAAAAGCCATCAGCTGCACCATCCATGAGTGCAAATGATGGATTAATTAGCAGGTGTGTGTGGCCGAGAGTTCGTCTGTCAGTGCCGCCTGACATACAACTTGCAAATATTAGCACCAGATGACGACAAGGAGGGAACTAAATGGCTACTAGCAGCATGATGTCTACTACACAACCTTCTTCTTGTAGACGTTGTTGGGCCTCCAAGTGCAGAGGTTTGTGGGACAGTAGCAAATTTCCCTCAAGTGGATGACCTAAGGTTTATCAATCCGTGGGAGGCGTAGGATGAAGATGGTCTGTGTCAAACAACCCTGCAACCAAATAACAAAGAGTCTCTTGTGTCCCCAACACACCCAATACAATAGTAAATTGTATAGGTGCACTAGTTCGGTGAAGAGATGGTGATACAAGTGCAATATGGATGGAAGATATAGGTTTTTGTAATCTGAAAATATAAAAACAGCAAGGTAACTAATGATAAAAGTGAGCACAAACGGTATTGCAATGCGTTGAAACAAAGCCTAGGGTTCATACTTTCACTAGTGCAAGTTCTCTCAACAACAATAACATAATTGGATCATATAACTATCCCTCAACATGCAACAAAGAGTCACTCCAAAGTCACTAATAGCGGAGAACAAACGAAGAGATTATTGTAGGGTATGAAACCACCTCAAAGTTATTCTTTCTGATTGATCTATTCAAGAGTCTGTAGTAAAATAACACGAAGCTATTCTTTCCGTTCAATCTATCCTAGAGTTCATACTAGAATAACACCTTAAGACACAAATCAACCAAAACCCTAATGTCACCTAGATACTCCAATGTCACCTCAAGTATCCGTGGGTATGATTATACGATATCCCTCACACAATCTCAGATTCATCTATTCAACCAACACAAAGAACTTCAAAGAGTGACCCAAAGTTTCTACCGGAGAGTCAAGACGAAAACGTGTGCCAACCCCTATGCATAAGTTCACGAGGTCATGGAACCCGCAAGTTGATCACCAAAACATACATCAAGTGGATTGCGTGAATATCCCATTGTCACCATAGATAAGCACATGCAAGACATACATCAAGTGTTCTCAAATCCTTAAAGACTCAATCCGATAAGATAACTACAAAGGGAAAACTCAATTCATCACAAGGAGATAGAGGGGGAGAAACATCATAAGATCCAACTATAATAGCAAAGCTCGCGATACATCAAGATCGTGCCGAATCAAGAACACGAGAGAGAGAGAGATCAAACACATAGCTACTGGTACATACCCTCAGCCCCAAGGGTGAACTACTCCCTCCTCGTCATGGAGAGCGCCGGGATGATGAAGATGGCCACCGAAGAGGGATTCCCCCCTCCGGCAGGGTGCCGAAACAGGTCTAGATTGGTTTTCGGTGGCTACGGAGGCTTCTAGCGGCGGAACTCCCGATCTAGATTTCTTTCTGGAAGTTTCAATATATATAAGAGGTTTTGGCGTCGAGAACAAGTCAGGGGGGTCTCCGGGCTGTCCACGAGGTAGGGAGGCGTGCCCAGGGGGTGGGCGCGCCCCCACCCTCATGGGCAGCCCGGGACTCTTCTGGCCCAACTCTTTTACTCCATGGCCTTCTTCTAGTCCAAAAAATAAGTTTCGTGAAGTTTCAGGTCAATTAGACTCCATTTGATTTTCCATTTCTGTAAAACTCAAAAACAAGGAAAAAAACAGAAACTGGCACTAGGCTCTAGGTTAATAGGTTAGTCCCAAAAATCATATAAAATAGCATATAAATGCATATAAAACATCCAAAGTTGATAATATAATAGCATGGAACAATCAAAAATTATAGATATGATGGAGACGTATCACATCACATGGTAGCGCGGTGAGGGGCAGGGGTGTGGTGCAACCAGGGAAGGAACAACAGCATGTTGTGGCGACGGAAAACCACAGGTTTTGGGTAACAACGTCAGGTTGGTGCATATTCAAGCAACATACATCTAGGTAATTTGCTTTCCCTTTTTCTCATAGTGTTTGTTTGTATGAAAAATAGTACATGAAAAAAGATGGGTTTCAGCAACACGGAAATCAATCTATAAGGGATTTGGTAGCCATTCTTGCGATGCCTAAGTTGTTTGATCCATTGCTGATCCTCTTTCCGAATTTGTCTATCACAACAGTGCCATGGTCCTTTCTGAAGTTCATGATTTTTTTTGAACTGATATATATATATATATCACTTTGTCTTTGTTTGTCACGTTATAGTACATTATCTTTGTCTTCGAATATGTTGTTAATATATCAAGTGGAATCAAGGCCAATAATTTTTGTTTGTAGATTAGTATTTCTACAGCTAAAGTTTAGAGAACAACAATATTCGCACCAGCACTTCTTATGATTAAAACAACTTTATATTTTGGATCCAGTTTTCTATATCATTTACTAATAATACTAGTATGTCTCCTGCGTTTCACAATTAAATAGCACACAAAATCTTTTCTATGGTTCGGATTTATCAAGTAATTGTGGTTAATGTCCTTGAGGATTACAATCTCATCTGTAGTGCAACATACTTTAAATAACTATTGCTCGACCACACCTTATGGTTAGCCGCCGCCTCCCATGATGCTTGGCTCGCATCTGCCAACACTCTAAATCAATCTTCCTCGGCCTGTCAGGGCCGGCCCTGAGGGGGGGCAGGGGGCGGCCGCCCCAGGCCCCCCAAATCCAGGGGCCCCCACTGACCAGGTATATGCATGTACGGAGCAGCAGGTTAGATCATGTCGTACCTTGTCATGTGTTCATCTTTCCACTCCGTCCATCTCTTTCGCTGAGATATTGGGCCTGGCCCAATGCATGGGCGGATGACCAATGCTGCCGAGGCCTACGAAGCGCACAATGCCCTCATCTTTTTTTTTCTGTCGCGCGTGGATGCCCATCGCCCGCCGCCGACGCCAAACTTCAGGACCCAATCGCGTGCTCGCGGCAAATCGATCGGCGCCGATGCTATGACGTCTGTGAGGGAGGAGAAGCAGATAGATGCGCTGTTCTTCAGGCCCTGGTAAGCATCTCTTCGCTGTTTTTGATCGAATCTTGTGGGAGTGTATGGATTTTCAGATTTCTCCCCTTCCTTGCTCTTGATGGAAGGAAATAGTCACCATGAGCAGGATTTAAGTTTGGCATTCGAAAATTAGGGTCGTGATGTTACTGTTGGGTTTAGAGAAATTATGAGTAGGGGTTGATGTCAACTAAAGCAGGATTAACCACTTAGGTACGTCGAATTCTGTATGACACTTGTCTGTTCTATTAACTTGCTGATCAATTTTATAGTTTCGTAGTGATTACGCAAAATCAATTTGCTCAAAAACATTCAGGTTCCTTCCTTTTAGAAAGTCTCAACATATATCTCCAGGATCAAAGTTGATAGAAAATAATGCCTTTTGGATCTGGAGATGATATCTAGTAATATACTGAATCTTCTGCTCATCAGTTTTCTTATATAGTTTATGACATTCAACTCATTATATGTGCTATGTGTAGAGCTTAGAAGATGGTTTCAATGCTTCAAGAACAATTTCTTTTATGAAGGACATGTATGAGGAGACACTGGATGTGTGAATGATGGCCGAGGTATGCTGGCTTATGTGATAGTTATTGTCATACTACAAGAAGCATGAACATCTTTTAAATAGCCATATAGAGAGTAGAAACGATGTGCGCTTTGTAAATTTCCAAGGGAGCTTAAATAGTTTAGTAACTTCAAAATTATTCAATGAGATTTATATTGATACCATAATGAATATAATTGCATCAAGCTATGTTAGAGGAATTTTTCTAAGGTAAATGATAAAATATTTCATTTTGGATGCACTTTACTATACTGTTTATTAAAATATTTCACATATACGTATATTGAATATTATTGTGATGTTTATATTGAGGGCCCCTGATTCTAGTCTCACCCCGGGCCCCTGAAATCTCAGGACCGGCCCTGCCTGTCCGCCAACCAATAAGCAGTATCTTTTTGCGATGATATGTCACCTACAAGAAAATAGAGTATCTATCGTGCAGTGGTGCATGCACAAGAACGACAAGGAAGAGCACACACACAGTGAGTTAACAGATTTAGATTCTTTTTCCCCCTCAGTTCTCTGTATGTTCCCATACTTGCAGTTGAATCTTTAGTTATCAATATTGTTGCAATCTGCAAGCAACCCATGATGCAGAACATAGATGGCCAGATTTTTTTTGCGGGGAGATAGATGGCTAGATTGACGTGTGAAGAAAAGGCTAATGACTTGCGTTTCAGTTTGGGATATGCAAGGATGCATGTGCTTATCTACATCCACTCATCCGTTCACTTAGCATATATAGGGGTGTATGCGTCATTGGTCAACTTCTGGAGATACAATTCCAGAAACAAAAAGTTTCGGCCATATGTACTCGCATTAGCATGAACTAGCTAACACAGAGTTGAATGCTTGGATGTCTACTTAATAGATTTCTAAAAAATCAAAAGCTTTAATGGCTTATATGCGATCCTTATGTTTCACTCTTGGTAGACGTCTAACTAATCATGCCATGTTGCTTCTGACTTTTGCTTTGTTGTGACTTTTTTTAGTTCTCAGAACAGATGTGATAAAGTTCGTGTTCCGTATAAAATCTCTAAATTAGGTTGGTTATCTCCGGATCTTGAGGGTGGCGAAAGAGATACGGTGTGAACTTTGTTCTTTGTCTTGAAGATTTCTTTTAATTTATTTTTACTTTTCTGCTCCAGTCTTATTAATATTTGGCCTATTAAATAACAGATGTGCCCAAATTAAGTGTCAATGGAAACAACTAACCTGAATTAAAGGTAGCAACATCGCTTCTTTGTGCTATCTATAGTATGCATTTTATGCCAATCGTGAGTGCGGGTTAAAAGCATGGTTTAAAACAAGTTTTTATATGCATTATTTTTTGTAAATTAGTTTACTTTGTGTGACCTACTAATTCAGGTATTGTTGTTCTACTCTACTTTCTATTGTTTTTCATTTTATAAATAATAGTCTATTGATGTGAGCCTGGAAGTGTCACATTAGTTATCTTGAGTGTTGAGGGAGTCCTGTATTAGGGGGTCTCCGGACAGCCGGACTATCTCTATTGGCCGGACTGTTAGACTATGAAGATACAAGATTGAAGACTTCGTCTCATGTCCGGATGGGACTCTACTTGGCGTGGAAGGCAAGCTAGGCAATACGTATATGGATATCTCCTCCTTTGTAACCAACCTTGTGTAACCCTAACCCTCTCCGGTGTCTATATAAACTGAAGGGTTTTAGTCCGTAGGACAACAATCACAACATACAATCATACCATAGGCTAGCTTCTAGGGTTTGGCCTCTCTGATCTCGTGGTAGATCTACTCTTGTACTACCCATATCATCAATATTAATCAAGTAGAACATAGGGTTTTACCTCCATCAAGAGGGCCCGAACCTGGGTAAAACTTCGTGTCCCCTGCCTCCTGTTACCATCCGGCCTAGACGCACAGTTCGGGACCCGCTATCTGAGATCCGCCGGTTTTGACACCGACATTGGTGCTTTCATTGAGAGTTTCTTTGTGTCATCGCCGTTAGGCTTGATGGCTCCTACTATCATCGATAGCGGTGCGGTCTAGGGTGAGACTTTTCTCCCCGGACAGATCTTCGTATTCGGTGGCTTTGCACTGCGGGCTAATTCGCTTGGCCATCTGGAGCAGATTGAAAGCTACGCCCCTGGCCATCAGGTCAGATTTGGAAGTTTGAACTACACGGCTGACATCCGCGGAGACTTGATCTTCGACGGATTCGAGCCACAGCCGGGCGCGCCGCACTGTCACGATGGGTATGACCTAGCTCTGCCGCCGAACAGTACCCCAGAGGCCGCGCCCGCACCAGCTCTGATCCTTAGCTCGGAGCCAGCTGTGCCAATCAAGGACAGGTCGTTAAACACCGCCTCAGGGGCTGCAGTCTCAACGGCGATCGAGCCAAACACCAGCATAATCCTCTGCGCAGCCCGTGACTCCAAGGTGTCGGACTCTTTTTCTGACTCCGAACCGCCCGTGCCCCTGCCAATCGTATCCGATTGGGCGCCGATCATGGAATTCACCACCGCAGATATCTTTCAGCACTCGCCCTTTGGCGACATTCTGAATTCACTAAGGTCTCTCTCTTTGTCAGGAGAGCCCTGGCCGGATTATGGCCAACTGGATTGGGATGCGGACGATGAAGAAATTCGACGCCCACCCACCACCCACTTCGTAGCCACTGTCGATGATTTAACCGACATGCTCGACTTCGACTCCAAAGACATCGACGGTATGGACGACGATGTAGGAGACGAACATGAACCAACACCTATAGGGCACTGGAAAGCCACCTCGTCATATGACATATACATGGTGGATACACCCAATGAAGGCAAGGGCGAGATAGCAGAGGATGACCCCTCCAAGAAGCAACCCAAGCACTGACGTCAGCGGCGCTGCTCTAAGTCCCGCCAAAGCAAAAGTGGTGATACCGGCACAGGAGATAATAATACTTCGGACAGTGCCGAAGACAACAACAATCCCTTTCAGCAAGACTTAGAGCAGGAGGATGAAGGAGCCAGCTCTCCTGAGAGAGCGGCAGATGGAGAGGAGGAGGATGACAATTACATCCCCCCCTCCGAAGACGAGGCAAGCCTCGGTGACGATGAATTCACCGTCCCAGAGGATCCCGTCGAACAAGAGCGCTTCAAGCGCCGGCTTATGGCCATGGCAAATAGCCTGAAGAAAAAGCAGCAACAGTTTCAAGCTGATCAAAATCTGCTAGCTGACAAATGGACTGAAGTCCTCGCAGCCGAGGAATATAAACTCGAGCGCCCCTCCAAGAGTTACCCAAGGCGCAGGTTACTACCCCGACTGGAGGAAGAAGCGTATGATATGGCTGATCGGCCACCTCGTGGCCGCGATAGAGAGGCATTCCAGCCAAAAGCTCAGCCCCCACCCCAACGCCATTCAAATAAAAAGGCATGGGGAGATACGCCAGACCTGCAAGACATATTGGAGGACAAAGCAAAGCATTCAAGATCGATCTACGGATCACGAGGGTGCAACACTCTGCGAGACGATAAACGTCACGCCGGATACAGTAAAAGCAAATCCGGCCGGGCCGAACACAGCGGGCAAGACCCATTCGAGTTGCGTCGAGATATAGCCCAATACAGAGGCGCCGCACACCCCTTTTGCTTCACAGACAAAGTAATGGAACATCAATTCCCAGAAGGTTTCAAACCTGTAAACATTGAATCATACGACGACACAACAGATCCCGCGGTATGGATTGAGGACTTCCTCCTCCACATCCACATGGCCCACGGTGATGACTTACATGCCATCAAATACCTCCCACTAAAACTCGAAGGACCAGCGCGACATTGGCTTAATAGCTTGACAGCGGACTCCATTAGTTGTTGGGAAGATCTGGAAGCCGCATTCCTTGACAACTTTCAGGGCACTTATGTGCGACCACCAGACGCCGATGATTGTAACATCCCAAAATTCTAAATTTTGGAATGTTATAATAAATAGATAGATTTGATTGATTGACTGAAAGTGAGTGAATTCGAAACTTTTGAAAGTTAAATGAGAGGGAATAAAAGGACTTTCCCAAACTTTCATATTTGCTTTCCGATCTCCGCGAATTCAAATTCTTTTCAACCCAAAATCCTAGAGAGAAGATGACATGACTTCTTCCATTTAAATTAAATGAAAAGGGTTGTTGAAAATATTTGAATTTCATTTGAAAACATTTTCAATTCTGAAACTTTATGCAACTCAATGATTTTCACGAGAGAAGATAAAATGACTTCTTCAAATTATATGAAATATGAGTTGGGAGTTTCAAAGAATTAAATTCAAAGTTCTTTTGAATTTATTTTCAATTTGGAATTATTTGAGTTTTATTCAAATTATTTTTCTTCAAAATAAAAATACATGGAAAATAGGGTAACATGATTCCCTACATTAGAAAATTGGAGAAAAATTTATTTGAAATCATTTTGGTATTTTAAAAATGATTTTTGTTGGATTTTAATAGACCAGTAGCACTCTTTGAATTATTAAAATTTGTGTGTATTTTATTTAATGCTAGAAAAATGTTCATGTCGTAGAAAATCTTTTTCTGAAAATTTTGATATATAATATGCCTATATAAAGTTTTATTTTTTTTCGTTTTTCAGTTTATCGCATTCTGTAAAAAAAATAAAAAAAAACCGCGCGGCCGGCCGAAAAAAAAAACTGCACCGCGCGGCCGGCCGAAGGCCTTTAGGCCCATCGCCTCTTTTCTTCTCTGTTTCGTATATTTTCGTGTACGTTTAGTCCCACATTGCCTAGCCTTTGACCCCTAAGCCGCTTTTCCACCAATAAATATAGACCCATAGAGCCTCCAAAAATCATCCAATTTGGGTTAAATCAATATTTTGGTTTGACTAGATTTATTTAAGAAAAATATATTTTTTCTCTCTGGCGCGACTTCTGGAAGTTGTCTCCACTCTCCAAAGTTGTCTTTTCTCTGCCTTATAAAGGTATCTTTCTTTATTTTTTTTCTTCTAATACTTCCGTAGTTTATTATTTTTAGACTAATATGATAGAATAATTAGATTTTCAATTAGTCTACGTATTTATACATTAGACCCTAGCCCGTAGCTATTTTTTCTTCCGTAAAACAGCTTGGCCCTGATTTTTCAAATAGCCATAAGTTTTTACTCGTTTGCCCAAATCCAACAAAACCAACGCCCACTTCTTCGTTATTATGTCCTCTGTCCAGTAATCCAACCCAAACATGTTTTTGAAAATTTTAAAATTTGAATTAGATCAGATTTGAATTCAAACTTTTTTTGATCATATCTTTTTATCCGTAACTCCGTTTGAGTTGATTCTTTTTGCAAATCGAAGCTCTTGACCTAAACTTTCTGAAAAGGCCAAATTCACATAATTTTGGTACTATTAGAAATAATTTTATGTTGCAAGAGCTATTTGCTTGGTTTTGATGTTTTCCGAATTGTCTTCTTCGATCTTTTTGACCTTTTGAGTGATTGCTTATGTGTGGTTACTATTGCTTGCTTACGATAGATTTACCGGAGTGTGACGAGTATATCTATCAAGAGTTTTGAGTGCGAATCATCTTCATCAACATTGCAGGCAAGTTCACACTTTGATCATATCCCCTTCCACACCCAGTTTTTTTTTGCATTAGATCAATCTTCACACATTGCATGATTAGGATCCAATTAAACTGTGGGATGGGAAGTAGATGAGGTAGTACCTATTACCTATTTATTATCAAACCTTTGGGAGTTACTTCTACGTTTGCCATTATGCCATGCTATGCTAGTAGACGTGGATTGGGTGAGTGATGTCCATGACAGATGTGAGTTTGTTAATTAATGGTTTATCTAAGGTGGCAACTTTAATACACATCTGGGTGGATTGAGGCACATGGCTATTCTAGGATTGCCTGTCTAGGCACCTGGGTAATCCAGGACTTGCCTGTTTTCTTTTGGACCGCCACCCAGGCTCAAAGGGATCATGAGATTATTCATGCTAGAAACTTCCGTGTGCAGCCACGAGCCATTATGGGCTCTGGCATAGTTGATTAAGTCGTGCGAACTCTTACATGGTAGACTAGCAGATGTAGGGGAAAGTAGGTGTACCGGTCTATCCAACGTAAGGTGCTAGCGCTTCTGAAAGACTGTGTCTCGGTCATCCGTTTCTCAAACACCATGTAGTGCGAGAAATCCAACGGAGGCGATCGAGTCTTGTGGGGAAAAGTGCGCAAACCTCTGCAGAGTGTATAAACTAATCATGATTAGCCGTGTCCCCGGTTATGGACATCTTGAGTATCTAGTTCTTGGATTATCCTGTTGATCTCATCACGTTACTTTAAATGAATATTGTTGGGTTTAATGATGTTACTTAATTTGGATTGAGAATGCTGTCAACCATTCTCAATGTTCAACAACCACCATGATAGTTAATTAAAATGTATTCCTTTGCAGTAGGGAAAAATTGGCTTTTCGCAAAAATCTTATAACCATAGAGCTTTTCCACCAGCCAAATATGCATGTAGTGATAGCCTTTATTCATCTTTCTCTATGGTGTGAATTTGCCAGTACATTCAATGTACTGACCCTCTGTGGCTGCAACGTCTCATGTTGCAGGATTATCTTACGACGAGTAAGTGATACGTTAGAGTTACGATTTCTACACTCAACTTTGCCGTTGGTGTTGATGGGAATCCACAACCTTGTTACTTCCGCTATTTTGGATTTGAGGTAATAGTATTTACGTTACTTTTACATGTGATTTACCTCTGTTATAAATCCTCGAGTACTGTGTGTGTCAGCATACGATCCAGGGATGACACTTAAGCACAGAGACTTGACCCATTCGGGTCGGGTCGGTACAAGATGGTATCAGAGCACATGTTGACTGTAGGACGTGACCCTAGAAACTGGCAAGCCCATAGCAAAGATTTTTCTCTACAACTTTCCCTTTCAAAAAGACCTTTTTACCTCTCTTCTCTTCTGAGCTTATTCAAATATTCCCTTTTAGTGAGACTATACCCCTTTCCCCTTTTGACCACACGAAGATTCGACTGATGAGACCACTCCAAGAAGTACAAGATATCGGGCTACTAAGACCACTTCGGAATGAAGAGTATTTTTCATGCATCTGAATAATGGAAACTACAACGGTTGAAGGCCGAAGACAAGTAGAATTTGAAGGCTCTGAAGAATTCCTAGATTTATATGACCTAGGAAGGCTACCCTTATGGAACTTGGCAGACTATGGAAGTTGTCAATACCAGAGATCAAGGTGTATCAGAGAAAGACCAAGCACGGAGAGTTAAAAACCTCAAAGTTTTGTCAAGAAAACCCTAAGGAAGGGGATATCAATTATGGAAGATAGCTCATGGCAATGACAAGGGCAGAAACACGGTTATCCGTGATGTCATCGCCGCTGATGCTATTGTCACTTTGCTGAGTTAAGGATGCATTTCATCAGAATGGATTTGATGGAAGAAGGCTGATGGAGCACCTATCATAAGATGAAGTTTTAGCCCTAGCCGGTGTATCACCAGGATCTAGAGTAGTACATCAAGAAGTTTAAAATGGAGCTCCAGGAAGTCGTATTAGACAAGGAAGTATTTCATGAGGAACTCAGGATCCTGAAGATGAGAGTAACCAAGCTGGAGGAGCTACAACCTCGAGAAAACGGAGATTCGTCAGGAACTAGACCATGGTTCATGCCAAGGATGTTGAAACCTAGAAGTTTGAAATACAACTCCGGAGTATTAAAGGATGTCACGAGAGACTTCACGTCAACAGAGATTGATCTGGCAAAAGAACTTGAGAAAGACAAGCATGATCAGAAGAAGCCATTGGAGGCATGAACAAGACTGGAAGAGTGTGGCGACGTTGAAGATTTATTGACCTTTAGAAGACCAAACCCCTGTTATATACCTACGTTAGATGCGACGTTTGTGAGCTGTCATTTGTTTGATGTTTTTCGACAGCCACAACAAAAATCTTTCTTTTCAAAACTTTTTTTTGTATTGGGTGTATCCCTCTCTATCTCTCTTATCTTACCCCAAACCCATGGACCCAATAGAGGATGAATGAAGATGAGCTTGTATTTTCTGGACCGATGAGTCAGTTGGAGGCAGACCGATGGATTCAGAACATGGAGGATCACATGAAGAATAACCCTATAGTCGGAAAGGATATGACCCAGCATGCTCTTCAGTGCTTTGAAAGAGGTGCTGCTACTTGGTGGAGGATATACCAAACCATGAATGGATGGCAAGGAGTAACCACTTGGAGAGAATTTAAGTTGACTTTGCCAAAGTCTCGGTTTGTGTCCCAGAAGTTGAAGCCTTATGGAAAGGATATGAAGAAACCTTGTGCATGCAAGATTTGTGGAGAAATAGGACACACCCATAAAGAACACAAGGATAAATGCCCTAATTGTGAAGGAAGTCACCCAGTTGAAGAATGCCCAAATAGGCAGATTACTTGTTTCTTGTGTGAAGGGACTACCCACTATCCTGCTAAGTGTTACATTTACCCCATGGTACAACGAACCATCCAGCAGAAGAAAGACATAAAGAAAGGAGCCCTTATGGGAATTTTAGAAGAAACTGTGATGAAGGAGGAGGTGGAGGACACGCCCAAAGAAGAACCAATTAAACCCTGCACCAAGTCATGCTATTCATGTGGAGAAGAAGGACACATCTCCCAAAATTGTTTGAATGGGGATGTAGTAGAATTCCCGACAAAGGAAGTAGAATATGAACCACAGGAAATAGAAGCCATGATTGGCATGGAAAGGTCTAGGAAGAGAAGCAGATTGGATTCCAGGAAGGACCTGAGTCATATCACCTGTTACAGGTGCAAGGAGTCAGGGCACTACCTCAACAGTTGCCCCAAAAGGAAACCTCGATACTTGTCAGAAGTAATATGTTTTAGTTGTAATGGAGCAGGGCACTTTGCCAGAGAATGCCCCAAGGAGAAGGAAACTTGTGCTAGATAGTTGAGTTTGCAACAAAAGAAATGGAGTAGTAGAAGTGAGAACATTTTTCTTTTATATTGAGATGTTGAGTTGAGACATGTAATGGAGAAGCGAGAGATTGTAATCATTTGAGAATGAATAAAGTTAGCATCGTTGGTACTGATATGGATTTTATGAGTTGTTACTCTATGAAGAAGAATTTTGGCCATTCTGAGTATATGAGAAATATGGTCTATGGAAGATTTGTGCATTTTAAGGGTGGTAGTACCCTGTAAGAACCCTTGACCCCTGGAAAAGATAAGGATACTCCACTGAGTGGATTTCGGACAAAATGAATAAGAGTTTTGTCTCGATATGTGTGATGCCCCAAGAGTATGTGGGATGAAGTTGGAGACCGTCAGTTGTTTGGACCAAATGTGATCAAGGAGTCAGAAGAGAATGTTAAGTTGATTCGAGATAGACTGAAGGTAGCTCAGTCCAGGCAGAAGAGTTATGTAGACTCAAAAACTCAAGGAGGTAGTCTATGAAATTGGAGACCGAGCATGTCTTCATGTGTTCCCTCTGCGAGGAGTTAAACGAATTGGAGTTAAGGTAAAGTTAGCCCCGAGATTTGTAGGACCATACCGAGTTTTGGAGCGTATGAGAGAAGTGGCCTACAAGTTGGAGTTACCCGAAGGACTGTCAGGAGTTCAGGATGTGTTTCATGTTTCCCAGTTGAAGAAGTGCCATGCAGAGATGGCCAATATTCCCATGTAAGGACGCTTGACCCTGGAAAGGATAATGATGTTCCACGAAGTGGAATATGGACTTCATAAGTATAAGTTTTTATCCCGGTATGAGGGATATCCCACGGGGATGAATAGATAAATTACTATTGGATATAAAGGAGGTATGATGTTGGAAATATGGATCAATGGAAATTCCATGATGAGCCTGAGTAATCATGTTCTAGATTAGATGCCAATAGAAGGAAGGAAGATACTACAATTGGATGGATTTAAGAATACTAGGAAGTTGGGAGTTGGAATAATGATCAGTTGCCCGATGATAAGTTCAAGGACTACAAGTGATGAGATGGGCCATAACCCACAGGCCCCAGGACCTGCCAAGAAGCAAGCACATTCTTGCTGAAGGAAAAACCCTGGAAGTGGATATACCTTTGTCGACAGACGATTTTATAGGAGTTTACGCAAAACCTGAGAGTTGTGAAGGAACGATAGATGTTTGTTTGGCTTGCAGAATCTATGGATATATCCGAACTTGGTTCATCGACAAGAGAAATTCTGCAAATGCTTGTGAGGATGACCGAGTGTTAGAATACGAGATTCACTAAACCATGTACAAGGAAATGATATGGGTGCGGGATGGATTGATCACCATACCGACTTACTCTTGTTGTTCGCCTTGCTATATGCGATGGTAAATCTGAGTGACTTACCTATAGTGGAGAGACGACGATCAAAACCTTGTTTAAACCTTAGAATGGTATCAGAAATTGTTTTCCCTTGTACAAAGCAGCTTTTGCCAACCGTAGGTTATACGGTGAGGATCAACCCAGACCCATTTCCTGCAGGAGAAACCATAAATTGTTGACCACCATGAGATATCGATAGTTGTTTAGTTTTGGCGCCTGACCCGTCAGCTAAGAAGACCCAATCTCGGAATAACCTTACCAAGAGGAAAGGACAGAAGAATTGAGGAAAAGGTTATGCCACTACCGGAAGAGCCGGATAAGGAATTATCATGAAGATCTGAGAAGACCGGCCCTGTCAAAAATAAGGATGGAGTATATGAGTATTGATGGGACCGTAACAACGTTTCTAAGGGTGGTAGCACCCCAAACCCCTGTGATGATTGATGGAATTTGAGGAGACCCCCAAACCCTAACCTTTTCTTGCTAGCCTCTCCGAATCTCGAGGACGAGATTCATTTAAGGGTGGTAGGTTTGCAACATCCCAAAATTCTAAATTTTGGAATGTTATAATAAATAGATAGATTTGATTGATTGACTGAAAGTGAGTGAATTCAAAACTTTTGAAAGTTAAATGAGAGGGAATAAAAGGACTTTCCCAAACTTTCATATTTGCTTTCCGATCTCCGCGAATTCAAATTCTTTTCAACCCAAAATCCTAGAGAGAAGATGACATGACTTCTTCCATTTAAATTAAATGAAAAGGGTTGTTGAAAATATTTGAATTTCATTTGAAAACATTTTCAATTCTGAAACTTTATGCAACTCAATGATTTTCACGACGGAAGATAAAATGACTTCTTCAAATTATATGAAATATGAGTTGGGAGTTTCAAAGAATTAAATTCAAAGTTCTTTTGAATTTATTTTCAATTTGGAATTATTTGAGTTTTATTCAAATTATTTTTCTTCAAAATAAAAATACATGGAAAATAGGGTAACATGATTCCCTACATTAGAAAATTGGAGAAAAATTTATTTGAAATCATTTTGGTATTTTAAAAATGATTTTTGTTGGATTTTAATAGACCAGTAGCACTCTTTGAATTATTAAAATTTGTGTGTATTTTATTTAATGCTAGAAAAATGTTCATGTCGTAGAAAATCTTTTTCTGAAAATTTTGATATATAATATGCCTATATAAAGTTTTATTTTTTTTTCGTTTTTCAGTTTATCGCATTCTGTAAAAAAAATAAAAAAAAACCGAGCGGCCGGCCGAAAAAAAAACTGCACCGCGCGGCCGGCCGAAGGCCTTTAGGCCCATCGCCTCTTTTCTTCTCTGTTTCGTATATTTTCGTGTACGTTTAGTCCCACATTGCCTAGCCTTTGACCCCTAAGCCGCTTTTCCACCAATAAATATAGACCCATAGAGCCTCCAAAAATCATCCAATTTGGGTTAAATCAATATTTTGGTTTGACTAGATTTATTTAAGAAAAATATATTTTTTCTCTCCGGCGCGACTTCTGGAAGTTGTTTCCACTCTCCAAAGTTGTCTTTTCTCTGCCTTATAAAGGTATCTTTCTTTATTTCTTTTTCTTCTAATACTTCCGTAGTTTATTATTTTTAGACTAATACGATAGAGTAATTAGATTTTTAATTAGTCTACGTATTTATACATTAGACCCTAGCCCGTAGCTATTTTTTTCTTCCGTAAAACAGCTTGGCCATGATTTTTCAAATAGCCATAACTTTTTACTCGTTTGCCCAAATCCAACAAAACCAACGCCCACTTCTTCGTTATGATGTCCTCTATCCAGTAATCCAACCCAAACATGTTTTTGAAAATTTTAAAATTTGAATTAGATCAGATTTGAATTCAAACTTCTTTTGATCATATCTCTTTATCCGTAACTCCGTTTGAGTTGATTCTTTTTGCAAATCGAAGCTCTTGACCTAAACTTTCTGATAAGGCCAAATTCACATAATTTTGGTACTGTTAGAAATAATTTTATGTTGCAAGAGCTATTTGCTTGGTTTTGATGTTTTCCGAATTGTCTTCTTCGATCTTTTTGACCTTTTGAGTGATTGCTTATGTGTGGTTACTATTGCTTGCTTACGATAGATTTACCGGAGTGTGACGAGTATATCTATCAAGAGTTTTGAGTGCGAATCATCTTCATCAACATTGCAGGCAAGTTCACACTTTGATCATATCCCCTTCCACACCCAGTTTTTTTTGCATTAGATCAATCTTCACACATTGCATGATTAGGATCTAATTGAACTGTGGGATGGGAAGTAGATGAGGTAGTACCTATTACCTATTTATTATCAAACCTTTGGGAGTTACTTCTACGTTTGCCATTATGCCATGCTATGCTAGTAGACGTGGATTGGGTGAGTGATGTCCATGACAGATGTGAGTTTGTTAATTAATGGTTTATCTAAGGTGGCAACTTTAATACACATCTGGGTGGATTGAGGCACCTGGTTATTCTAGGATTGCCTGTCTAGGCACCTGGGTAATCCAGGACTTGCCTATTTTCTTTTGGACCGCCACCCAGGCTCAAAGGGATCATGAGATTATTCATGCTAGAAACTTCCGTGTGCAGCCACAAGCCATTATGGGCTCTGGCATAGTTGATTAAGTCGTGCGAACTCTTACATGGTAGACTAGCAGATGTAGGGGAAAGTAGGTGTACCGGCCTATCCAACGTAAGGTGCTAGCGCTTCTGAATGACTGTGTCTCGGTCATCCGTTTCTCAAACACCATGTAGTGCGAGAAATCCAATGGAGGCGATCGAGTCTTGTGGGGAAAAGTGCGCAAACCTCTGCAGAGTGTATAAACTAATCATGATTAGCCGTGTCCCCGGTTATGGACATCTTGAGTATCTAGTTCTTGGATTATCCTTTTGATCTCATCACGTTACTTTAAATGAATATTGTTGGGTTTAATGATGTTACTTAATTGGGATTGAGAATGCTGTCAACCATTCTCAATGTTCAACAACCACCATGATAGTTAATTAAAATGTATTCCTTTGCAGTAGGGAAAAATTGGCTTTTCACAAAAACCTTATAACCATAGAGCTTTTCCACCAGCCAAATATGCATGTAGTGATAGCCTTTATTCATCTTTCTCTATGGTGTGAATTTGCCAGTACATTCAATGTACTGACCCTCTGTGGCTGCAACGTCTCATGTTGCAGGATTATCTTACGACGAGTAAGTGATACGTTAGGGTTACGATTTCTACACTCAACTTTGCCGTTGGTGTTGATGGGAACCCACAACCTTGTTACTTCTGCTATTTTGGATTTGAGGTAATAGTATTTACGTTACTTTTACATGTGATTTACCTCTGTTATAAATCCTCGAGTACTGTGTGTGTCAGCATACCGATCCAGGGATGACACTTAAGCACAGAGACTCGACCCATTCGGGTCGGGTCGCTACAAGATGGTATCAAATACACGGCACCCCAGACAAGCTAGCCAATCACACCAACAGGCATTGTTGGGTGTTCAAGCAGGCCAGCAAGTTAATTGCCGAAAATAAGGACAAGGGGCCGCATAGCGATGACGAGGAGGAGCCCCGGCAGCAGTACACTGGAGGACAGAAGAGGTTTCCCCCACAAGTGCGGACGGTGAACATGATATACGCAACCCACATACCCAAGAGGGAGCGGAAGCATGCGCTCAGGGACGTATATGCATTGGAGCCAGTCGCCCCAAAGTTCAACCCTTGGTCCTCCTCTCCGATCACCTTCGATCGCAGGGACCACCCCACTAGTATCCGTCATGGCGGATTCGCCGCACTGGTTCTAGACCCAATCATCGACGGATTTCACCTCACTCGAGTCCTTATGGACGGCGGTAGCAGCCTGAACCTGCTTTATCAGGACACAGTGCGCAAAATGGGTATAGACCCCTCAAGGATCAAACCCACAAAAATGACCTTTAAGGGCGTCATTCCAGGCGTAGAGGCCCATTGCACAGGCTCCATTACGCTGGAAGTGGTCTTCGGATCCCCGGATAACTTCCGAAGCGAAGAATTAATCTTTGATATAGTCCCTTTCCGCAGTGGTTATCACGCGCTGCTCGGACGAACCGCATTTGCTAGATTCAATGCGGTACCGCATTACGCATACCTCAAGCTCAAAATGCCAGGACCTCGCGGAGTTATTACATTGAATGGAAACACAGAGCGCTCTCTCCGAACAGAGGAGCACACCGCGACCCTCGCAGCAGAAGCGCAAAGCAGCCTCTCAAGGCAATCTACTAGTTCGGCGTTTCAATGCCCGGACACCTTCAAGCGCGCTCGAGGCAATCGGCAAATAGACCGCCTGGCGCGATCTGAGCTCGCGTAGCAATACGGCGGCCACCCCAATCCCAGCCCAACGGCGCTATTCGTGCCGCGCGTACATAATTACGCATTAAAAATACCATGGGCACAGGTGGGGAGGGGGGGCACAACTGCGGCACGCCCCAAAATGCGGCCTAAACCGCACTAGGGGCTTCCTGTTTGGTTATTTTTATTTTTCTTTCAGGACCTTAATCTCTGGAAACACTGTCCGCAGCTATATTTCCGAACACATGATACAACAACCAGGGAGGCAGACAGCTACGTTATACAACGGAATTCCCAGGTTGATTCAGATTTCATATCATTCCTCAGCTCGCCCTTGGAAGGGACATAATCCTACTCTTTTGCTTATCGCACTATCTGTATCACTCTGCTTTAATGCAATTTTTCAATAAACAATGCATGACATTACGACTATTATTGCATTCTTGTTATATATATATATATATACCTATGTGTTCATTAATGACGCCTTGCAACCATACACTCTGGTATGGCCAATACACTAGGGGCTCACGTACCCCACAATGCGGTGTGAAAAGTCTGAACACTTTCACAAGTGCGGCACCCCGAACTTATAGCATTATATGCATCAGCTCTGAATCATATCTTTGGTCAAATGTTGGGTTTGCCCGGCTCCTATGTTTTGGTACCTTACGTTCCGCTCTATCGGCTAAGGTAGCGCTAGGAGAACTACTACGATTGTGCCCCAGTTCTGCCGGGTTGAGCACCTCAGTAGAGAAAGCTAAAACTAACTGTCATGATAAGGCGAGAGACTAGTCGCTGTTCGGTGAGGTTTTTCGAGTCCCCAACGACTTATGCCGCTTAGGGCGAAGGGCCGGCTCTGTCCGGCTTACAGGCGTGTATTGCGCCCCGAATTCAGCCTTCCGAATACCAGGCGCTTCGCCGAAATTTAAAATTATAGAATTCTATGGCTAAGTGAGAGTGATAAAGCATTATTAGTCCGGTTGCCTTGTTCGTTGTGCTGAGCACCTCCCTCGAAGGACCCAAACATGGGAACAAGAGTGCTCAGGTTTATCTCGAACACCCCAGCACTCGTGGCATGGGGGCGGAAGCCGAGGACTAGCATCTCTCAGATTGGATAAATAGCCAAACAGAAGGTAATATTTTAAATTCTAACAAGCGTTGCATAGCGAATATGAAACAAGTTTTTATAAATACAGGATAAAACAAGCAAGTTTACTCAAATATTACATCTTTTGAACACTCATCCGCGATAAGACGGGCACCCGGCAGAACACCCTCGTAATCTCGGGGTGGCGGTGCTCCTTGCCCTCCGGCGGCCCCTCCTTGATCAGCTTCACGGCGTCTAGCTTGACCCACTGCATTTTTACACGGGCGAAAGCCCGGCGTGCACCTTCAATGCAGACGGATCGCTTGACGACCTCCAGCCATGGGCAGGCATCCACAAGCCGCCTCACCAGGCCGAAGAAGTTGTTCGGAAGGGTGTCGCCAGGCCACAACTGGACTATGAAGCCCTTCATGGCCTGATCGGCCGCCTTATGTAGCTCGACCATCTGCTTCAGCTGGTCGCTCATTGGCACTGGATGTTCGACCTCAGCATACTGAGACCAGAACAGCTTCTCCGTCGAGCTTCCGTCCTCGGCCTGGTAAAATTGTGCGGCATCGGACACACTGCGGGGCAAATCTGCGAATGCTCCTGAAGAGCTCCGGATTCGGGTAAGTAATCGGTAATTCACTTTTACATGCATGCTATCTTCTTCATCGTGTCGATCTCCTGAAGGGCCTTCTGGGCCTCGGCCTTGGCACTCTTCACGCTCTCACGGGCCGAGGCAAGCTCAGACTCTCGCGTCTTCAAGTCAAGCTCCAACGCCTCGTGCTTCGTCACGGGAGCCTGGAGCTCTTGCTGCACCTCGCCCACCCAAGCCTCATGCCTTTATCGCTCGGTGCGCTCCTTGGCCGCTGTATCTTCGGCCTTGGTCAGCGCTTGCTTCAGGGTCACCACCTCGGTCGTGGCCCCTGGCAAAACATACAATGATCCTGTCATTTTGCAATTGCGTCCTTTATATATACATACATATCTATAGACGGGGTATTACTTACCCTCGTTCTCCTCGAGCTGCCTCTTGGCAAGGCCGAGCTCTTTCTTGGACCCATCGAGGTCATGCTTCAGTATGGCGACCTCCGCAGTTAGTGCGGCGGACGCCAGCAGAGAAGCCTGCATATGCATATTGACATACTTATATTAGACTCCTGCGATATTATTTGATCCTCTGTTCGGATTTTCTTTGTGAACACCGAACAAAGCATCAGGGGCTACTGTCTATGCGATAATACTTCTACTACATTTTAACACACTTACCTCGAAGCCTGTTAGAAGGCTGGCACAGGCTTCAGTCAATCCGCTCTTGGCAGACTGAACCTTCTGGATCACCGCACTCATGATGGTGCGGTGCTCCTCGTCGATGGAAGCGCTGCGAAGCGCTTCCAGCAGGTTGTCTGGTGCCTCTGGATGGGCAGAGGTCACCGGCATAGGCGTTTTTCCCCTCTTAGAAGGGGACTGCCTGCCCGAGCTCGGAACCGTTGGAGGGCCCGGCGCGGTGTTCGGCTGAGGGTCGAACTCGAAGCTCTCAGGGACCCCATCCTCTCGGCTCCCGGAGTCCGGAAGGTCGCCTTGAGGCGCCTCCGGGACTGTCCCCCCTCTATCAGGTGCCTCTTGAGACAACACCTCGGCGTCGTCGGCTGGATGAGGGGAGGTGGCGGTCGGGACTGGATCGCTATCCATGTCCAATGAGCCCAGAGAGCCGTCCGATGATACCTCAATATTAGCTCGGGGCGGCCTGCACAATTGAGTTTGGCGTTAGTAAAAGTAGTGCGACAAAGGAATCCTATGGGTAACTTTGGTATCCGAATACTTACGATCTCCCCGGGGGCTTGGCCCTGGGCAACCACTCGTCTTCACTTTCGTCGGCGGCGGTGGAGCTGTCTGGAAGGAGAGTCCTTCCCTTCTTGGACCCTCTGGCCTCCCCAGTTGGGGCGGCCTTCCTTTTCTTGTCTCCCCCTGTCGGTGGGGGAGCCTCTTCTTCCTCTTCCTCGTCTTCAGGGGAAGAGTGCGCCGCAGAGTCATCGGACGGTGAGTCTGACAATGCCTGGCGTCGGGAACTCTTTCGAGTTCCCTTGGCCTTCTTGGTCTTCTCCGGCACCTTATAAGGGGCCGGAGTCAGCATCTTCGCCAGAAGAGCATCCGGGGGGCCTTCGGGCAAAGGAGCCGGATAGTCGATCTGTCCGGCCATCTTCTGCCAGTCCTATCAAAGGCACGGGAGTTTAGATCCCGCATAGAGTCAATCTATATAAAAAATAAGTATCCTGTGAAAGGTAAAACAGCTTACCGCACTGGCTTGGCGCTTTGCGCTGAATCCATGATCCTCAATAATGGGGGGAGGGACCTCGACGCTCTTGAACAGCACCCTCTAGGCATCTTCATGAGTCGTGTCGAAGAGCCTGTTCAGAGTTCGGTGCTGCGCCGGATTGAACTCCCACAAGGTGAACTCCCGTTGTTGGCACGGGAGTATCCGGCGGATGAGCATAACCTGGACTATGTTGACGAGATTGAGCTTCTTGTCCACCATGTTTTGAATACATGTCTGGAGTCCGGTCAGCTCTTTTGAATTACCCCAGGACAGGCCCTTCTCTTTCCAGGAGGTGAGCCGCATGGGGATGCCAGATCGGAACTCGGGGGCCGCTACCCATGCGGGGTCGCGCGGCTCGGTGATATAGAACCACCCCGATTGCCACCCCTTTATGGTTTCCACAAAGGAGCCCTCGAGGCATGTTATGTTGGGCATCTTGCCCACCATGGCGCCTCCGCACTCCGCCTGGCGGCTGCCCACCACCTTCGGCTTGACGTTGAAGGTCTTCAGCCATAAGCCGAAGTGGGGCTTGATGCGGAGGAAGGCCTCGCACACGACGATAAATGCCGAGATGTTGAGGATGAAGTTCGGGGCTAGATCGTGGAAATCCAGGCCGTAATAAAACATGAGCCCCCGGACGAAGGGATGGAGAGGGAATCCCAGTCTGCGGAGGAAATGGGTGAGAAATACCACCCTCTCATGGGGCCTGGGGTGGGGATGAGCTGCCCCTCATCTAGGAGCCGGTGCGCGATGTTGTCGGGCAGGTATTCGGCTCTCCTCAGTTTCTTGATGTCTCCCTCCATGAAGGAGGAGACCATCCACTTGCCTCCTGCTCCGGACATGGTTGGAGAAGGTTGAGATGGAAGTGAGGACTTGGGCGCTAGAGCTCGAGTGTGCGGGAGCGGATGAGCAGAGGAGGAAGAAGGCGTGGATAGAAAGGTGAATCCTTATCCCTTTATATGGGCGGACAAAACTAAGCGTCCCCACTTGCCTGGTAAAACTCGCTTATCCCCCAAGCGCCGCAATTGATGGCGCGGTTGGGTTACCCATGCCCGTATTGATGAGAATCCCGTAATAAGGGGACACGATCTCTGCTTTGACAAGACGTGTCGAAAAAATGCCTCGCGTTATGTGCGGGCTGGTTAAAAGAAACGGTTCGAATAATCACCGGGCCATAACGTAACGTCGTGTTGCCAAAACAAGCCAGCAAATTAGATCTGCAAAAATATTATTCTCTCTACGGTGGAATGTGGAACTTATTTTGTAGGGTCGGACACTATCCTCGTATTCAAATTCTTCTGTGATGTATTCGGAGAAGGAACCCGCCTTGCAATGCCGAAGACAACTGCGCGCCGGACTCATCGTCATTGAAGCCTGGTTCAGGGGCTACTGAGGGAGTCCTGTATTAGGGGGTCTGCGGACAACAGGACTATCTCCATTGGCCGGACTGTTAGACTATGAAGATACAAGATTGAAGACTTCGTCTCGTGTCCGGATGGGACTCTACTTGGCGTGGAAGGCAAGCTAGGCAATACGTATATGGATATCTCCTCCTTTGTAACCAACCTTGTGTAACCCTAACCCTCTCCGGTGTCTATATAAACCGAAGGGTTTTAGTCCGTAGGACAACAATCACAACATACAATCATACCATAGGCTAGCTTCTAGGGTTTGGCCTCTCTGATCTCGTGGTAGATCTACTCTTGTACTACCCATATCATCAATATTAATCAAGCTGGACATAGGGTTTTACCTCCACCAAGAGGGCCCGAACCTGGGTAAAACTTCGTGTCCCCTGCCTCCTGTTACCATCCGGCCTAGACGCACAGTTCGGGACCCCCTACCCGAGATCCGCCAGTTTTGACACCGACAAGCGTCGAAAGTGACTTTGTATAACCAAGGTTCAAACTGAAAGTACAGAAGGAGTCTATGAAAAATCTGTTGAATCATATACTCTATAAAATTTGACATGATAGTTGTTACAGGAAGGAAATAATTTTCACTTACAGAATTATGTTCAAACTTTTGCATATTATCATAGTTCATTTAGGGTTTCAATATCACGAGATTCTAAATTTTCTTCTCAACTCCTTTCTAGCTAACACGTTGATTTAAACTATAAAAACTAATTAGACCATTGGACCAGATGGAATTTAGAATTATGTGTCTGAATCATGGTAACTTAGATATGCATGTAAGTTAATGGTAAGAACTACAATGCGTAAAGATACATTGTCTTTTCCTCCTTTGAAAGAGATTCTTAACCAGAGACGACAATAAATAGAGCAAGAATGTGTTGTTTCCACCAACCTGTAAAATTAATATATTTAAGGTCCGTATGGAAGCAGCAGATCACACCATTGCGTAACATCTTCTCAAACTCAACACACATTTTTTAACCATATACGGCTAATTACATTCTTCATCGATTTCAACTAATGAGTTACAAAAGCCGCACAACTACTGTGCCGGTAATATTACATTTATACAAAAACCATTCTGCCTATTTATCCTTTCTGAATGCTATCGACTAGGTCATTGATAACTCACAAGCATAGGGAATCGCAAGAGTTTTGGAGGGTAGAATATTCAACCCAAATTTGTTGATTCGACACAAGGGGAGCCAAAGAATATTCTCAAGTATTAGGAGCTGAGTTATCAATTCAACCACACCTGGAAACTTAATATCTGCAGCAAGGTATTTAGTAGCAAAGTAATATGATAGTAGTGGTAACGATAGCAAAAGGTAATGGTAGCAAAAGTAATATTTTTGGGTTTTATAGTGATGGTAATAGTAGCAGCAGAAAAGTAAATAAGTGAAGAACAATATATGAAAAGCTCGTAGGAATTGGACCAGTGTTGGAGAATTATGCCGGATGCAATCAATCATGTAACAGTCATAACCTAGGGTGACACAGAACTAGCTCCAGTTCGTCAATGTAATGTAGGCATGTATTCCGAATATAGTCATATGTGCTTAGGGAAAAGAACTTGCATGACATCTTTTGTCCTACCCTCCCGTGGCAGCGGGGTCCTATTGGAAACGAAGGGATATTAAGGCCTCCTTTTAATAGAGTACCGGACCAAAAGCATTAACACATAGTGAATACATGAACTCCTTAAACTACGGTCATCACCGGTAAGTATCCCGATTATTGTCGCTTCGGGATTAACGGATCATAACACACAATAGGTGACTATAGACTTGCAAGATAGGATCAAGAACTCTCATATATTGATGAAAACATAATAGGTTCAGATCTGAAATCATGGCACTCGGGCCCTAGTGACAAGCATTAAACATAACAAAGTCATAGCAACATCAATCTCAGAACATAGTGGATACTAGGGATCAAACCCTAACAAAACTAACTCAATTACATGATAAATCTCATCCAACCCATCATCGTCCAGCAAGCCTATGATGGAATTACTCACGCACGGCGGTGAGCATCATGAAATTGGTGATGGAGGAAGGTTGATGATGATGATGGCGACGGATTCCCCTCTCCGGAGCCCCGAACGAACTCCAGATCAGCCCTCCCGAGAGAGTTTCGGGCTTGGCGGCGGCTCCGCATCGTAAAATGTGATGAATCCTTCTCTCTAGGTTTTTTCTCCCCAAAGTGAATATATGGAGTCAGGGTTGAGGTCGGTGGAGCATCAGGGGGCGCACGAGGCAGGGGACGTGCCTAGGGGGTAGGGCGCGCCCCCACCCTTGTGGACAGGGTGTGGGCCCTGTCGGTGTCAAAACCGACAGATCTCGGGTAGGGGGTCCCAACTGTGCGTCTAAGGCGGATGGTAACAGGAGGCAGGGGACACGATGTTTTACCCAGGTTCGGGCCCTCTTGATGGAGGTAAAACCCTACGTCCTGCTTGTTTTATTCTTGATGATATGAGTATTACAAGAGTTGATCTACCACGAGATCGGAGAGGCTAACCCTAGAAGCTAGCCTATGGTATGATTGTATGTTGTCCTACGGACTAAAACCCTCCGGTTTATATAGACACCGGAAGGGGCTAGGGTTACACAAGGTCGGTTACAAAGGAGGAGATATCCATATCCGTACTGCCTAGCTTGCCTTCCACGCCAAGTAGAGTCCCATCTGGACACGGGATAAAGTCTTCAATCTTGTATCTTCATAGTCCAACAGTCCAGCCAAAGGATATAGTCCGGCTGTCCAGAGATCCCCTAATCCAGGACTCCCTCAGTATCCCCTAAACCAGGCTTCAATGACGATGAGTCCGACGCGTAGTGTTGTCTTCGGCATTGCAAGGCGGGTTCCTCCTCCGGATACACCACAGAAGAGTTCGAATAAAAGGATAGTGTCCGATCCTGCAAAATAAGTTCCACATACCACCGTAGAGAGAATAATATTTCCACAAATCTAACCTGCTGACATGTTTTGGCAACATGACATCATGCCATGGATCGGTGATTATTTGAACCGTTTTTCTTTAACTAGCCCCGCACATAGCGCGAGGCAGTTTCTTCACACATCTTGTCAAAGCAGAGGTCGTGTCCCCCTTATTACGGGATTCTCATCAATACGGGCGTGGGTTACCCAACCGCGCCTAGGACTCCTAGATTTTAGGCAAGTCCCAAACGGCCATGAGGAGGACGCTTGATATTCACCCTCTTTATAAAGGGACAAGGCTTTTACTTTTTTCCTCCCATGCTCAATCGAATCCTTCCCCCGCCTCGAGTTCTAACACCCAAAGCCCAGGTCAGGTGCTTCGGACCTTCAATCATGTTCGGATCCAGCCTCCAGGGCCGGTGGATGCCCTCCTCCGTCACGGAAGAGGATATCAAGAAGTTGAGGGAGGCAAGATACCTGACCGCCGAAGTTTCGCATCGGCTGCCTGCCCGAGGGCAGGTCGTCCCTACTCCTGAACCCAATGAAGATGTCGTGTTCATCTCCCACTTCCTCCAAGGACTAGGCCTCACTCTGGATCCCTTTCCATGATCTAGCCCTGGATTCCTTTCTCCACATCTCGGCATTTATTGTCGTATGAGAGGCCTTCCTCCGTATTACCCCTCACTTCGGCCTGTGGCTCAAGACCTTTGATGTGAAGCCGAAGACGGTCGAGGGGCAGCATGTAGCGTGTGGAGGTGCATTAATAAGCAAGATCGCTGGACCTCCATGGCCAAAGGGTTCCTTTATAGAGGTGTCCGGATTATGGCAACGGGAGTGGTTCTACGTCACCACTCCCAGAAGTGCTAAGTGGGTAGCTTCCCCCGCCTTTCGCTCGGGCCCTCCACCACAACTGATGTCATGGATCAGCAGGGGGCTGAGCTGGGGTCTAGCCAAGGATGTGCCCATACTGCAGAGCCGCATCCGAGATCTCTTCGAGGGAGATTTTAGTTTGGTTATGGTAGTGCAAGTCATGCTGGTTCGTCGAGTCCAGCCTTGCAAACGTCGGCCCCTCCGTATGTGGGAATTCAACCCGGAAGGACCGCGCACTATCCAGAACTTCCTCGGCTTGACGCACGAGGAGTTGTACAAATCGTTCTTCGGACCCCAAGCAGAGTGTCCGGACACTACCGAGGACGTGGGCCTAAGCAGCAACCGCACCGCGGCTCAAGTAAGCAATCCCACGGCCGAACACACCGTCTTTTTATTTATGATGACATCATTCTAAAAGTCGCTCTTTGACCAGGACTGGATAGCAAAGGCGAAGATGATCCGGTGTTCGGCCCCCCTTCCTGAAGGCTTGGACAATCCGGTGCTGGAAAAAATGCTTGAGCCAGCACCCTGCCCGGTGCCCTCAAAGGAAGATGAAGGGGGTAATGAAGAGGGCGAAAGCGGGCCTCCACCGCTACCTATTCCAAACGAGGGAATGAGCGCCTCCGTGTGGGAGGATAACCAAGGGGAAGAATCTGACGTTCCCTCGCCCCGGGGGAGGAAGAGGACTACCTCTGAAGATCTGGAAACCAAAGTTTCCAAACGGGAGAAGAAAACTTCACCAGAGGGTCCTACCTTGGAGGGTGCTCTTGCCGCACAAAGTCCACGCGGGGATCATCCCTCTAACGAGCTGTAAGTAATAAAAAAGTGCTTAGTAGTGAAGATATACTACCTTACCTTTGAGGAAAATGACCGAAGCGTTTATCTTGCAGTTTGGATTTTAGCCCTTCTCAGCAGAGCTCGTCTTCGGGGGATCTTCTTCCAGAGATGATGGAGAGTGAAACGACTCCCCCGAATTCCACGGCTCAAGAAGCGGGCGACCTTGAAGTGTCATCGTGGAGGGTCACTCCGGATCCGGTGAGGCCAGAAGATAATCCTATAGTCGCCCGAAGTCCCCAGTATCTGGCTCTTGAAGAAAGCAACCAAAAGAATCCGGCACCGTCTGGTATGCGTTCGGACACACTGAGGGATCTGCTAGAGCGAGCCACTATCTCAGAAGAGCACCGTACATTGATGGGTATGGTGATTGAAAGGATTTCGTCCGCCGAAAGCGGGTTGCATGAAGCCTTTATGAGTCTACTGACGGGCTTTGAGGTACGTGAAATGATATACATTTGTGATAGTACCGCACATTTTTAGGTGTGCCCTGTGTAGATAGTAGCCCCTGAGACTCTGGTTGTCGTCGAGAACGGTGGCGAACAGAGGATCATAGTCCCAGGTAATAACCAGACCGCCTTTATGTGCAGGTGTCTGAAGCTCCGGTGGCTATCCGGACTGATGGGGTTGCCGAACTAAAGCGGCGACTGGATGCGGCGGATGCCGACATCGAGCTTGTTAACAAGCGGCTTGACGAGGCACAGGGTAGGTGATGTTTATAGTGAATGTCACATAGTAAGAGCAGCGTGATGCCAGTATCATTAATATGTTGTGACTGCAGATGGAGCTGCCACCGTGGAGGCCCTGCGGGCGGAGCTTGCCCGAGCTAAGGAGCAAGCAAGGAGTAGTAATGCGGCCTCTTTGAAGGCAACCGAAGAGTTGAGAGCCGAGAAGGCCACACATAGCGAGAGCAAAGAGAAAATGTCCAAAATGGCTGTGAAGTTAAAAGACACTGCCGACCGCTGCCAGTTTCTTGAAGAAGAAAACAGGGCGAAGGCTACGGACCTCGAAAAGGCCACAATGGCGACCAAAGACACCCGCTCTGCAATGAGAGCAAAGAAGGAGGAACTGCGTGAAGCCGGGGACATTGTGGCTGGGAAGCCCTTTATGCTGCGGAGGAAGTTCGGCGATCCGCGGTATGCCCCTCTAGACCGGCTTTGGAGTTCGGCCGACGCATATCTGGACTTGGCGGCGAGCGCTGTCGATGCGGCCGAATACTTCCGAGATCAAACAGATCGTGAAGTGGACAAGCTGTTCTGGTTGCAATTTAACGTTTCAGAGCGTCTGCTTCCATTGACTGATCAGCTTGCCGAATGAGCCGAACTCAATAGATTGTCCGGACTCACCATGAGGTCTGTCGTGGATCATCTTTGGCCGGAAAGGCCAAAGCCGAATAGCTATTTTAGCTTGGTGCAGCAGTTCCTTGGTGCAGTGCCATGCATTAATGCGATAAAGAGGTCGGTGTGCATAGAAGGCTCGCGGATGGCGGGCGGAGATGGATGCCACCACTGTCGCGGCGCAGGGTTCGGCCATAGGCCGAGTGGCTGCCAAGCACTATTTTGAAGAAGTTCTTGAGGGTGCTCGTTCGATAGAGATCCAATGCTCGAAGAATGTTATGTTTGAGTGACATGTATTCCCATTGTAAAAACAATGTTTTTTTTGAATTTATCAAGGCTGTATTTATACTTTTGCCCGAAAGTATTGCGATGCCTCCCGTGCGTCCGTTTATGTATACATGTATATAACCTGAAAGATTGCAGTCGTCGGCTTCATCCCCCACGCATATAACGCAGGGGTGTTCGTAGAAGACGCGTATTCACACTTAATCCAACGTCTTGGTCCTATTAAGGAGGTGATAGGGCAGAGAACTAGGCAACTGGACTATAATGCTTGAACACTTTCACTTAGCCAGAGGAGTTTGACAGTGGGGCTACTATAGAGCCCCTGGTGGCTCCGCACTCATCCGGATTCGGGGTGCGTACATGCCTGGTCGGGAAATGGCCCTTCGTTAATGTGGAGGAATCTCGAAGATTCCAATAGGTCATCGAGTGGTTGACCAGTCTCACGCTATATCATGACAGTCAGTTTTCGGCTTTCTCTACTGAGGTGCTCGTCCGGATGAACCAGGGCACAATCGCAGTAGTTCTCCTGGTGCCGCCTTAGCCGATAGAGCGGAACGTAAGGCAGCAAAACACAGGAGCCGGGAAAACCCAACATTTGACCAAAGACATGATTCGGAGCTGATGCATATAAGGCCAAACTCGCGACGCCGAACACTCCGTAAGGTATTCGGTCTTTATGGTGTAAACTAGGTATAAACCGTACCCTTTGTAATAAGCCCCTGGTGTCCAGGTACATGCATTATTCTGGCGTGGCCACATGCCAAGACGTCAGCATCCTTCTCTATTGTACTAAGAACCCGAGGGATGTAAATCAACAAGAGACAGTAAAAAACGTTTACGCAGGGTCTTAATCTACAAAGAATCCTTGGAATGGGTCCCTGCTGCACGTCTGCACCTATGTCTCCGTTGTGCCGTATCCTGGATGGGTGTAGCGCGATGGTCATCTGAAAAAGAGAGGAACTTAATTTAAAAGTTGTCGTGCAAAAGTTAAGTTATACTAAATAAACAATATATAGTTCAAGATGAGTAAAGGTGAGCCTTATTGCCACTTTTGTGCGCGCGTTGAGCCCCTTGTATTGTAATAGGGGTATAGCCATCAAACCTGTATCAATTATATATAGCTGTACCGGACTCGTCCAACCGTGTCCGTGGTCTTAACGACTTGTCAGATACTTTAGTTGGTGAGGCCGTTTACTGTGCGGCTGCCAAGGTAGCTGCATTGTCTTCGGCACGCAAGGAGCGCTCAATATTTCCATTTACTGTGATGATGCCGCATGGACAGGGCATCTTAAGCGTGAGGGAAGCGTAATGAGGTATTGCGTTAAAGCGAGCGAAAGCTTCGCGTCCAAGTAGTGCTTGATAGCCACTTTGGAACGGAGCGATGTGGAAGGTTAAATTTTCGCTGCGGAAGTTATCGGGGAAGCCGAATATAACTTCTAGTAGCAGGGAGCCCCTGCAATGGGCCTCTGGGCTTGGCGTTACTCCTTCAAAGGTAGCATTGCTGCGGAAAATTTTGTTGGGTCTATCCCATTTTGCAGACTGTGTCCTGATATATCAGATTTAAACAGCTACCGCCGTCCATCAGGACTCGTGTGAAGTGGTATCCATCAATTATTGGATCTCATACCAAGGCAGCCCATCCTGCGCACCGGATACTTGCCGAGTAATCCTGATGGTCGAAGGTGATCGGTTGGGACGACCAGTGGCGGAGCTCTGTGCTGATAGGCCCTCGGACATGTCTTTCTAGGGGCGCCGCTTTGTTTTTCTCCTTTAACACGTGTAACATGTTGACTGTTTTGACTTCTGGTGGGATTTTCTTCTGTTCCCATGTGCTTTGCTTGCGAGGCTCATCCCCTTCTTCGCTTGGTGTATCATGTCCCTTGTGCTCGGCGTTGAGCTTGCCGGACTGTTTGAAGACCCAACATTCTCTGTGGGTATGATTTGCAGGTTTATCAGGGGTGCTATGCATCTGACATATTTGGTCCAGAATTTTGTTTAGGCTGGACAGTTCGTCTCTGTTGCCTTTGGAGGGCGGCTTCTGCTGACCTGGCCGAGAGCTTCTAAATCCAGCGTTTACCGCTGTGCTCTTCGGGCTGTCTTCTTTATTCCGGCGCTTATTCTTGCTGCGTCGTGATTTCCTGTTTCCATCCCTGACTTCGGATGTACTTGGGTCGCTGGTGCTACATTGGGCTAACCAGCTGTCCTCGCCCACGCAAAAACGGGTCATGAGGTTTGTTAATGCTGCCATTGTTCTCAGCTTTTCTTGACCGAGGTGTCTAGCGAGCCATTCGTCTTGAACGCTATGCTTGAAAGCTGCTAAGGCTTCGGCGTCCGGGCATTCGACTATTTTGTTCTTTTTAGTGAGGAACCTGTTCCAAAGTTTTCAGGCTGACTCACCGGGCTATTGAGTTATATGACTTAAATCGTCTACATCCGGTGGTCGGACATATGTCCCTTGAAAATTTGCCCGAAAGGCGTCTTCAAGCTCTTCCCAGCCTCCGATGGAGTTTTCGGGGAGGCTTTTATGCCAGTTCCGAGCTGGCCCTTTGAGCTTGAGGGGTAAGTACTTGATGGCGTTGAGATCATCTCCTCGAGCCATATGGATATGGAGGATGTAGTCCTCAATCGAGACCCCAGGGTCTGTTGTTCCGTCGTATGCCTCTATGTTTACGGGTTTGAATCCCTCTGGAAATTCATGGTCCAGCACCTCGTCGGTGAAACATAGGGGGTGTGCAGAACCCCTGTATTTGGGTGTATCGTGGTGTTCGGATGTTTGTTGTGTTGCATTGTATGTTGGAGCACGCTTGCGTGGTCCATAGATGGATCTGGTTGCGCCGTCCTTTTGATGCGAGCCCTTACGCGGATCGCGTACTGGTTTATGTGCGGCGTTGTTTGCCGCTTTATGTTGGCTATGAGGTCGTCTATCCGACCGGATGGCCATTTTATTTTTTAATTGTGGAGGATCTAAAGCCTCCTCATCAAATTCAGTTAGAAACTTCCGCTTCGGATAGCTCTTGGTGTGGAGATTACTACCGTACTTCGCTGTAGTGTTGAGTACTTCACTCCATTTGATTTTGAGTGTGTCTTGTGCAGCCTTGAGCCTTTGCTTCTAATTTTTCAGACTTCTCGCCGTGGCAACAAGCCTTTGGTGGGCAATATGTTGCTCCTAGTGCCTGTCCGGTGTGATGTCGTCCGGACTGTTATCGTCGACAGGGTTGGGTTGTTCGGTTTGATTCTCCATGCTGCCGTGGTTAGGCGATGGTTCACCCTGCTCTAACGCTGCGTCTATGTGATCGTTGCTTCTGCCGAGGCGGGATTTGGAGCGGCGCTTACGCCGCCGCTTTGACTGTTTCTTGAGGGAACAACCCTTCGCCGCGTCCTTCCGTTCCTCGTCATCGTTTTCTTTGGGTGTGTCCACCATGTATACGTCGTGTGATGATGTGGGCGCCCAGTGCCCTGTGGGCGGTGGTTCCTGTTCGTCTCCTGCATCGTCGTCCATACCGTCGATGTCTTCGGAGTCAAAGTCGAGCATGTTGGTTAAGTCGTCGATAGTGGCTACTAAGTGGGTGGTGGGTGGGCGGCGAATTTCTTCGTCATCCGCATCCCAATCCTGCCGGACATAGTTCGGCCAGGATTCTCCTGACAAGGAGAAAGGCCTTAATGAGTTCAGTATGTCGCCGAAGAGCGAGTGCTGAAAAATATCTGCGGAGGTAAACTCCATGATCGGCGCCCAATCGGATTCGATAGGAACGGGTGCAGGCGGTTCAGAGTCCGTGGCCAGAGAAGGGTCCGACAGTTTGGCAACACGGCTCTCGTGAAGGGTAAGGTCGATATTTGGCTCGATCGCCGCTGAGGGTACGGCCTCCGTGGCGGGGTCTATCCACCCGTCCATGGATGGTGCAACTGGCTCCGAATCGAGGGTCGGAGCGGCTGCCGATGCGATCTCCTGAACACTGTCCGATGGTAGAGCTAAATCGTACTCATCATGACCGCGTGGCACACAAGGCAGGGGCCCGAATCCGTCGAAGATCAAGTCTTCGCGGATATCGGCCGTGTAGTTTAAGCTTCCAAACCTGACCTGGTGGCCAGGGGTGTAACTTTCAATCTGCTCTAGATGGCCAAGCGAGTTGGCACGCAGTGCGAATCCGCCAAATACAAAGAACTGTCCGGGGAGAAAAGCCTCACCCTGGACTGCATCGCTATCGATGATTGAAGGAGCCATCAAGCCTAATGGTGACCACACAATGGAACTCCCAATGAAAGCACCAATGCCGGTGTCAAAACCGGCGGATCTCGGGTAGGGGGTCCCGAACTGTGTGTCTAAGGCGGATGGTAACAGGAGGCAGGGGACACGATGTTTTACCCAGGTTCGGGCCCTCTTGATGGAGGTAAAACCCTACGTCATGCTTGATTTATTCTTGATGATATGAGTACTACAAGAGTTGATCTACCACGAGATCGGAGAGGATAAACCCTAGAAGCTAGCCTATGGTATGCTTGTATGTTGTCCTACGGACTAAAACCCTCCGGTTTATATAGACACCGGAAGGGGCTAGGGTTACACAAGGTCGGTTACAAAGGAGGAGATATCCATATCCGTACTGCCTAGCTTGCCTTCCACGCCAACTAGAGTCCCATCCGGACACGGGACGAAGCCTTCAATCTTGTATCTTCATAGTCCAACAGTCCGGCCAAAGGATATAGTCCGGCTATCCGGAGACCCCCTAATCCAGGACTCCCTCAGGCCCCCTGATGTGGATCTTTCTTCCAGTATTTTTTATATATTCCAAAATAATTCTCCATTGATTTTCAGGTCATTCCGAGAACTTTTATTTCTGCACAAAAATAACACCATGGCAATTCCGCTGAAATCAGCGTCAGTCCGGGTTAGTTCCATTCAAATCATGCAAGTTAGAGTCCAAAACAAGGGCAAAAGTGTTTGGAAAAGTAGATAGGACGGATACGTATCAACTCCCCCAAGCTTAAATCTTTGCTTGTCCTCAAGAAATTCAGTTGATAAACTGAAAGTGATAAAGAAAAACTTTTACAAACTCTATTTGCTCTTGTTGTTGTAAATATGTAAAGCCAGCATTCAAGTTTTCAGCAAAGATTATGAACTAAGCACATTCGCAATAACATTTAGGTCTCATGTTTACTCATATCAATGACATAACCAACTAGCGAGCGATAATAATAAATCTCGGATGACAACACTTTCTCAAAATAATCATGATATGATATGACAAGATGGTATCTCGCTAGCCCTTTCTGAGACCGCAAAACATAAATGTAGAGCACCTTTAAAGATCAAGGACTGACTAGACATTGTAATTCATGGTAAAAGAGATCCATTCAAGTCAAACTCAATGTAAACTAACAGTAATGGATGCAAATGACAGAGGTGCTCTCCAACTGGTGCTTTTTAATAAGAGGATGATGACTCAACATAAAAGTAAATAGATGGGCCCTTCATAGAGGGAAGCAGGGATTTGTAGAGGTGCCAGAGCTCGGTTTTGAAATAGATATGAATAGTATTTTCAGCGGTATACTTTCATTGTCAACATAACAACCGAGAGATCTCGATATCTTCCATGCTACACACATTATAGGCGGTTCCCAAACAGAATGGTAAAGTTTATACTCCCCCTCCACCAACAAGCATCAATCCATGGCTTGCTCGAAACAACGAGTGCCTCCAGCTAACAAGAGTCCCGAGGGAGTTTTGTTTGCAGTTATTTTGATTTGATTTGCATAAAGCATGGGACTGGGCATCCTGGTGACCAGCCATTTTCTCGTGAGTGAGGAGCGGAGTCCACTCCTCTTGAGAATAGCCCGCCTAGCATGGAAGATATAGACAACCCTAGTTGATACATGAGCTATTCAAGCATACAAAACAGAATGTTTATTTGAAGGTTTAGAGTTTGGCACATACAAATTTACTTGGAATGGCAGGTAGATACCGTATATAGGTTGGTATGGTGGACTCATATGGAATAACTTTGGGGTTTATGGAATTGGATGCACAAGTAGTATTCCCGCTTAGTACAAGTGAAGGCTAGCAAAAGACTGGGAAGCAGCCAGCTAGAGAGCGACAACAGTCATGAGCATGCATTAAAATTAATCAACACCGAATGCAAGCATGAGTAGGATATAATGCACCATGAACATAAATATCGTAGAGGCTATGTTGATTTTGTTTCAACTACATGCGTGAACATGTGCCAAGTCAAGCCACTCGAATCGTTCAAAAGAGGATACCACCCTATCATACCACATCACAACCATTTTAATAGCATGTTGGCACGCAAGATAAACCATTATAAGCTCCTAGCTAATTAAGCATGGCATAAGCAACTATAATCTCTAATTGTCATTGCAAACATGTTTATTCATAATAGGCTGAATCAGGAATGATGAACTAATCATACTTACAAAAACAAGAGAGGTCGAGTTCATACCAGCTTTTCTCATCTCAATAAGTTCATCATATAATCATCATTATTGCCTTTCACTTGCATGACCGAATAGTGTGGATAATAATAATAGTGCACGTGCATTGGACTAAGCTGGAATCTGCAAGCATTCAATTCAAGAGAGAAGACAAGGTAATATGGGCTCTTTGTTAGATCAACAATAATGCATATAAGAGCCACTCAACATTTTAATTATGGTCTTCTCCTCTCGACCCCCAAAGGAAAGAAAAGAAACAAAACTATTTACACAGGAAAGCTCCCAACAAGCAAAAGAAGAACGAGAAATCTTTTTGGGGTTTCTTTTTAATTACTACTGCTACAACATGAAAAGTAAACTAGCTAAAAAGCTACAACTAATTTTTCTGGTTTTTCTTCAGGTTTATCAAACAAACAAGAAGAAAGCATAAAAAGGAAAATAAACTAGCATGGATATTACAATGAAAAAGTATGAGCACCGACAACTAGCATGAGTGTGTGAACAGGAATGTAATGTCGGCGAGAGATACATACTCCCCCAAGCTTAGGCTTTTGGCCTAAGTTGGTCTATGGCCACGGATGGCCTGGTGGATATCCAAAGTTGTAACTGGGGTCGTACTGAGTGGGATCCCCCTAGTGCCACTGGTTGGTGATCTCTTCCGGATTCCACTAACAAGGTTGATCATGTCTTGTTAACAAACTCATTCCAAATTGCATGAAACCGGAGAATTTTCGAATAACACTAGGTTACCTCAATGGGGATATGCATGTCCCCAATAATAATAATATCATATTTATGCTTGACATTAGCAAGAGGAAATTCAAAACCTCCAATAGTAATAGTTGAAAATTTTCCAATAGAATTGATACTGTGGACTTGAGGTTGTTTCCTCGGAAAGTGTACCGTATGCTAATTACCATTAACATACAAAGTGACATTGCCTTTGGTGCAATCAATAACAGCCCCTGTGGTGTTCAAAAAGGGTCTTCCAAGAATAATAGACATACTATCGTCCTCGGGAATATCAAGAATAACAAAGTTCGTTAAAATAGTAATGTTTGCAACCACAACAGGCACATCCTCACAAATACCGACATGTATAGCAGTTGATTTATCAGCCATTTGCAAAGATATTTCAGTAGGTGTCAACTTATTCAAATCAAGTCTACGATATAAAGAGAGAGGAATAACACTAACACCGGCTCCAAGATCACATAGAGCAGTTTTAACATAGTTTCTTTTAATGGAGCATGGTATAGTGGGTACTCCTGGATCTCCAAGTTTCTTTGGTATTCCACCCTTAAAAGTATAATTAGCAAGCATGGTGGAAATTTCAGCTTCCGATATCTTTCTTTTATTAGTAACTATATCTTTCATATATTTAGCATAAGGATTCATTTTAAGCATGCCAATCAAACGCATACGAAAAAAGATAGGTCTAATCATTTCAGCAAAGCGCTCAAAATCCTCATCATCCTTTTTCTTGGATGGTTTAGGACGAAAAGGCATGGGTTTCTGAACCCATGGTTCTCTTTCTTTACCGTGCTTCCTAGCAACAAAGTCTATTTTATCATAACGTTGATTCTTTGATTGTGGGTTATCAAGATCAACAACGGGTTCAATTTCTACATCATTATCATTGCTAGGTTGTGCATCAACATGAACATCATCATTAACATTATCACTAGGTTCATGTTCATTACCAGCTTGTGATTCAGCATCAGAAATAGAAATATCATTGGGATTCTCATGTGTGTCTACAACAGGCTCACTAGAAGCATGCAAAGTCCTATCATTTTTCTTTTTCTTCCTTTTAGAAGGACTAGGTGCATCTACATTAGCTCTCTGAGAATCTTGCTCAATTCTCTTAGGGTGGCCCTCAGGATACAAAGGTTCCTGAGTCACTTTACCCCCTCTAGTTGCAACTCTAACAACAAAGTCATTATTTTTACTATTAAATTCATTGAGCAAATCATTCTGAGCTTTAAGCACTTGTTCTACTTGAGTGCTAACCATAGAAGCATGTTTACTAATAAGTTTAAGTTCACCTTTAACATTAGCCATATAATCACTCAAGTGTTGAATCATGTAAGCATTATGTTTCAATTGTCTACGAACATAAGCATTAAAATCTTCTTGCTTAACCATAAAGTTATCAAATTCATCCAAACATTGGCTAGCAAACTTAGCAGGAGGGATTTCAGCATTATCATATCTATAGAGAGAATTTACCTTTACTACCTGTGTCAGGTTATCAAGACTGTGTGTTTCTTCAATAGGTAATGAATTAAGACCATGTATTTCTTCAACAGGAGGTAAATTCTTAACATCTTCAGCTTTTATACCTTTTTCTTTCATAGATTTCTATGCCTCTTGCATATCTTCAGGACTGAGAAATAGAATACCCCTTTTCTTCGGAGTTGGCTCAGGAAGTGTCCAATTATTTCACTGGTCAACATATTATTCAATAGAATTTCAGCTTGATCAACAGTTCTTTCCCTGAAAACATAACTAGCACAACTATCCAGGTAATCGCTGGAAGCATCGGTTAGTCCATTATAAAAGATATCAAGTATTTCATTTTTCTTGAGAGGATGATCAGGCAAAGCATTAAGTAATTGGAGAAGCCTCCCCCAAGTTTGTGGGAGACTCTCTTCTTCAATTTGCACAAAATTATATATTTCCCTTAAAGCAGCTTGTTTCTTATGAGCAGGGAAATATTTAGCAGAGAAGTAGTAAATCATGTCCTGGGGACTACACACACAACCATGATCAAGAGAATTATACCATGTTTTAGCATCACCCTTTAACGAGAACGGAAACAACTTAAGGATAAAGAAATAGCGAGTTTTCTCATCATTAGTGAATGGGGTAGCTATATCATTTAATTTAGTAAGATGTGCCACATCAGTTTCATATTCATAGCCATAGAAAGGATCAGATTCAACCAAAGTAATTAACTCAGGATCAACAGATAAATCATAATCCTTATCGGTAATAAAGATAGGTGATACGTCTCCGTCGTATCTACTTTTCCAAACACTTTGGCCCTTGATTTGGACTCTAGCTTGCATGATTTGAATGGAACTAACCCGGACTGACGCTGTTTTTAGCAGAATTACCATGGTGCTATTTATGTGCAGAAACAAAAGTTCTCGGAATGACCTAAAACTTCACGGAACAACTATTTGGAAATAAAAATTCCTTGCAAAAGATGAAGGCCAGGGGACCCACCACCTGTCCATGAGGGTGGGGGCGCGCCTGCCCCTCTAGGGTGCACTCCCTACCTCGTGGCCCCCTGGAGCTCCTCCGACCTCAACTCCAACTCTATATATTTGCTTTCCGGGAGAAAAAACCCAGAGAGAAGGATTCATCGCGTTTTACGATATGGACCGCCGCCAAGCCCTAAAACCCCTCGGGAGGGCTGATCTGGAGTCCGTTCGGGGCTCTGGAGAGGGGAATCTGTCGCCATCGTCATCATCAACCGTCCTCCATCACCAATTTCATGATGCTCACCGCCGTGCGTGAGTAATTCCATCGTAGGCTTGCTGGACGGTGATGGGTTGGATGAGATCTATCATGTAATTGAGTTAGTTTTGTTTGGGTTTGATCCCTAGTATCCACTATGTTCTGAGATTGATGTTGCTATGAATTTTCTATGCTTAATGCTTGTCACTAGGGCCCGAGTGCCATGATTTCAGATCTGAACCTATTATGTTTTCATCAATATATGAGAGTTCTTGATCCTATCTTGCAAGTCTATAGTCACCTATTATGTGTTATGATCTGTTAACCCTGAAATGACAATAATCGGGATACTTACTGGTGATGACCGTAGTTTGAGGAGTTCATGTATTCATTTTGTGTTAATGCTTTGGTGTGGTACTCTATTAAAAGGAGGCCTTAATATCCCTTAGTTTCCATTAGGACCCCGCTGCCACGGGAGGGTACGACAAAAGATGTCATGCAAGTTCTTTTCCATAAGCACGTATGACTATATTCGGAATACATGCCTACAGTACATTGATGAATTGGAGCTAGTTCTGTGTCACCCTATGTTATGATTGTTACATGATGAACCACATCCGGCATAATTCTCCATCACCGATCCATTTCCTACGAGCTTTCCATATATTGTTCTTTGCTTTTTTACTTTTTCGTTGCTATTGCTATCATCACTACAAAATACCAAAAACATTACTTTTGCTATCGTTACCTTTTGCTACCATTACCACTACTATCATATTACTTTGCTACTAAATACTTTGCTGTAGATATTAAGTTTCCAGGTGTGGTTGAATTGACGACTCAGCTGCCCTTGTGTCGAATCAATAAATTTGGGTTGAATACTCTACCCTCGAAAACTGTTGCGATCCCCTTTACTTGTGGGTTATCAAGACTATTTTCTGGCGCCGTTGCCGGGGAGCGTAGCTCTATTCTTTGAGTCACTTGGGATTTATATCTGCTTATCATTATGAAGAACTTCCAAGAACCAAGATTTATCCCTCAACTACGAGGGGAGGTAAGGAACTGCCATCTAGCTCTGCACTTGATTCACCTTCTGTTTTGAGTAAGCTTGCGACACCTAAACCTGCTTCTGCTATTCGTTCTGATATGTCGCATGTTATTGACGATGCCACTTCTGCTATGCATGATACTTATGATGAAACTACTTCTATGCTTGATACTACTGTGCCACTTGTTGAATTTCTTGATGAACAACTTGCTAGGGTTAGAGAAATGAAAATATTGAATCTGATAATATTGATGAAAGTGATGATGAAGATTCACCTGTCATTCCTGAGGGTTATGTTTTTGAAAAAGAAGCTGCTTTAGCTATTTTAGCTTGCAAAGATAGGTACGAACTCAAGAGGTTATTAGCTAAATGGAAGCGGCAATCTCTTAATGCTAGAATGAAACCTGGCCCTGCTTTTGCTACTTCACCTATCTGTGTTACTGATAAGGATTATGAATTCTCTGTTGATCCTGATATAATTACTTCAGTTGAATCTGATCCTTTTCATGGCTATGAATCTGAAACTGTTGTGGCACATCTTACTAAACTAAATGATATAGCCACCCTGTTCACTAATGATGAGAGAACTCACTACTTTTATATCCTTAAAATATTTCCGTTCTCATTAAAGGGTGATGCTAAGATATGGTTTAATTCTCTTGATCCTGGTTGTGTGCGTAGTCCCCAGTATATGATTTATTACTTCTCTGCTAAATATTTCCGTGCTCATAAGAAACAAGCTGCTTTAAGGGATATATATAATTTTGTGCAAGTTGAAGAAGAGAGTCTCCCACAAGCTTGGGGGAGGCTTCCCAAGTTACTTAATGCTTTGCCTGTTCATCCTCTTAATAAAAATGAAATACTTGATATCTTTTATAATGGACTAACCGATGCCTCCAGAGATTACCTGGATAGTTGTGCTGGTTCTGTTTTCAAGGAAAGAACACCGGATGAAGCTGAAATTCTATTGAATAATATGTTGACAAGTGAAAATAATTGGAAACTTCCTAAGCCTATTCCTAAACCAACTCTGAACAAGAGGGGTATTCTATTTCTCAGTCCTGAAGATATGTAAGAGGCAAAGAAATCTATGAAAGAAAAAGGTATTAACGCTGAAGATGTTAAGAATTTACCTCCTATTGAAGAAATACACGGTCTTAATTTACCTCCTGTTGAAGAAACATATGATCTTAATCCTTCACCTATTGAAGAAACTCATTGTCTTGATAACCCGACACAGGTAGTAAAGGTAAATTCTCTCTATAGATATGATAAAGCTGAAATCCCATTTACTAAGTTTGCTAGCCCATGCTTAGATGAGTTTGATAAATTTATGGTTAAGCAAGAAGACTTCAATGCTTATTTTGGTAGACAATTGAAATACAATTCAAATATGCTTGAACACTTGGGTGATTATATGGCTAACGTCAAAGGTGAACTTAAGCTTATTAGTAAACATGCTTCTATGGTTACCACTCAAGTAGAACAAGTACTTAAGGCTCAAAATGATTTGCACAATGAATTGACTAGTAATAATAATGATAATGCTATTAGAGTCGTGACTAGAGGTGGTAGAATGACTCAGGAACCTTTGTATCCTGAAGGCCATCCTAAGAGAATTGAGCAAGATTCTCAGAGAAATAATATAGATGCACCTAGTCCTTCTAAAAGGAAGAAAAAAATGATAGGACTTTGCATGCTTCTAGTGAACCTGTTATTGAAACACCTGAGAATCCAAATGATATTTCTGTCTCTGATGCTGAAACACAATCTGGTAATGAACCTGAAACTAGTGATAATGTTAATGATAATGTTCATGATGATGCTCAACCTAGTAATGATAATGATATAGAAATTGAACCTGCTATGGATCTTGATAACCCACAATCAAAGAATCAACGTTATGATAAGAAAGACTTTGTTGCTAGGAAACATGGTAAAAAAAGAGAACCATGGGTTCAGAAACCCATGCCGTTTCGTCCCAAACCATCCAAGAAAAAGGATGATGAGGATTTTGAGCGCTTTACTGAAATGATTAGACCTATCTTTTTGCGTATGCGATTAACTGATATGCTCAAAATGAATCCTTATGCTAACTATATGTTAGATATTGTTACAAATAAAAGAAAGATACCGGAAGCTGAAATTTCCACCATGCTTGCTAATTATACTTTTAAGGGTGGAATACCAAAGAAACTTGGAGATCTAGGAGTACCCACTATACCATGCTCCATTAAAAGAAACTATGTTAAAACTGCTTTATGTGATCTTGGAGCTGGTGTTAGTGTTATGGCTCTTTCTTTATATTGTAGACTTGATTTGAAAAAGTAGACACCTACTGAAATGTCTTTGCAAATGGATGATAAATCAACTGCTATACCTGTAGGTATTTGTGAGGATGTGCCTGTTGTAGTTGCAAACGTTACTATTTTAACGAACTTTGTTCTTCTTGATATTCCCGAGGACGATAATATGTCTATTATTCTTGGAAGACCCTTTTTGAATACTGCAGGGGCTGTTATTGATTGCACTAAAGGCAATGTCACTTTTCATGTTAATGGTAATGAGCATACGGCATGCTTTCCGAGGAAACAACCTCAAGTTCATAGTATCAACTCTATTGGAAAAATTCCATCGATTATATTTGGAGGTTTTGAATTTCCTCTTCCTACTGTCAAGAAGAAATATGATATTCTTATTATTGGGGATGTGCATATCCCCGTTGAGGTAACATAGTGTTATTCGAAATTTCTCCGGTTCCATGTTATTCAGAATGAGTTCGTTAACAAGACTTGATCAACCTTGTTAGTGGATTCCTTTTGATGATCATGAGATGGATGAAACTAGAAGGCACAACCTTTTGTACCCTCCTTTTACTTTTTGTTATTTATATTAAATAAAATAAAAATAGTATTTTTCTGTCTATTATCTGATTTATCCATGCAATATAAAAATACCCCAAAAATAAAAGTTCTCCAAATGCTCTGAAATTTAAATATGATTTTTTCTGGAATATTTGAGAATATTTGGCACTGAGAACACAGCAGGAGGAGCCAGCACCTGGCCATGAGGGTCAGGGGCGCGCCCCCTACCTCGTGTGCCCACGGTGGCCCTCCTCCACTTATCCTTGCACCCACACACTCCTTCTTCCTCCCACAAACACGAATATCCAGCTCAAACCAAAGTCCAAGCTCATTTTGCTGCCATTTTCGATCTCCTTGCTCAAAGCACCTCTCACAAAACTACTTGGGGAGATTGTTCCTTGGTATGTGACTCCTCCACGGGTCCAATTAGTTTTTGTTCTAGTGCTTTATTCATTGCAAATTTGTGCTGCTTAGGTGACCCTGTTCTTGAGCTTGCATGTCAAATTTATATGGTGAAAAGTAGTTTTGATGCATGATATAGGCTCTAGGCACTTGTAGGAGTAGTTTCTATCAATATTATTGAGTTTGGTTCACTTTTATTTTGAAGTTACTAAAAATTTCAGAAATTTTTTAGAGGAAGAAATATGTTTAGGAAAATGTACCAAGGTGGCTCTTCAAGGAAACAAGAGCCCAGGCTTGCAATGCGTGATGCTGATGATGAGCTACGAAGAAACGCTCCAGTGCGTCCTTGTGAATGGCCTTCGGAAAATTTTATGGATCGAGCAGGAATTAAGGAAGAATTTAACGCAAATTTGCATAACGCTGATCTTGTGAGCTTCGAGGAAGAAAAGTGCAGCCAGTATCACTATCTCACTAGTTCCTTTGTGAGGAGGTTTGAATTTTCATCTTCACGTAATTCTCCAACTATCCTCTTTGATCTTTATGAAAATTCTTACACTATGGACTTAGAGGATTTTACCACTGCTTGCAAACTTACACAATGGGGTAGTGTCAGGGCACCTCACAAATCTGAATTTAGAGATTTTCTTGCTAGTATAACTGTGGGGGAATCTAGAGATATAACACAAGCTACTATAGGGAGCATTCACTTTCCTGCTATACATTATTTTGCTCTCTTCATAGGTAGATGCATTAATGGTAAAGATGAGGCATGTCACATGTGTGTCCCCGACCTCAGTATTCTTAGGAGTGCTGTGTTAGGAGATAAATCTTATAATTTGGGAGCCATTGTTGCACGTAGGTTGCATATTAATAGATTTAATGGAGATTTCTTTGGTGGAATTTATGCAACCCGCATAGCTAATTTTCTTGGTGTAGCCATACGCGAAGATGATATTGAGTTGCCTCCTACTTATTTGGATTATGAGGCTATGGTTCACCACTAGTTTGTCGATAGGAATGAATCACCTCTCCAGTATCGCTTAATCTTTGACAGACGTCTTGCTGTCCATATTACTCTCCCTACTCCTGCCTTCTTTGATTATCAGGCAAAAGGAAGATATGTTATTACTAGAGAGGAGGCAGATGAGTATGAGAGGAGGGCGGAGGCCGCTCGTCGCCACGCTGTAGCTCAGGAGGCGATAGCCGCTGCATCTCAGTACGACCCCAACTATTACTATGGATATTAGCCAGGCCAACCGTGGCCATAGACCAACTTAGGCCAAAAGCCTAATCTTGGGGGAGTATGTATTTCTCACCGACATTACATTTATGTTCACACACTCGTTGCTAGATGTCGGTGCTCATACTTTTTCATTGTATCATCCATGCTAGTTTATTTTCCTTTTTATGCTCTCTTCTTGTGTGCTTGATAAACCTTAAGAAAAACCAAAAAAATTTAGTTGTAGCTTTTAATTAGTTTACTTTCCATCCTTGTAGTAGTAATTAAAAAGAAAACCCAAAAATATTTCCTGTTCTTCTTTTACTTGTTGGGAGATTCCCCGTGTAAATAGTTTTATTTCTTTTCTTTTCTTTGGGGGTCAATAGGAGAAGACCATAATTAAATTGTTGAAGTAGCTCTTATATGCATTATTGTTGATCTGACAAAAGAGCCCATATTGCCTTGTCTTCTCCTATTTATTGAATGCTTGCAGATTCCAGCTTAGTCCAATGCACGTGCACTATTATTATTATCCACATCGTTCGATCATGCAAGTGAAAGGCAATAATGATGATTATATGATGAACTTATTGAGATGAGAATAGCTGGTATGAAATCGACCTCTCTTGTTTTTGTAAATATGATTAGTTCATCGTTCCTGATTAAGCCTATTATGAATAAACATGTTTACAATGACAACTAGAGATCATAGTTTCTTGTGCCATGCTTTATTAGCTAGGATCTTATAATGGTTTACCTTGCGTGTCAACATGCTATTAAAATGGTTGTGATGTGGTATGATAGGGTGGTATCCTCCTCTGAATGATTTAAGTTACTTGACTTGGCGCATGTTCACGCATGTAGTTGAAACAAAATCAACATAGCCTTCACGATATTTATGTTCATGGTGGATTATATCCTACTCATGCTTGCATTCGGTGTTGATTAATTTTAATGCATGTTCATGACTATTGTCGCTCTCTAGCTGGTCGCTTCCCAGTCTTTTGCTAGCCTTCACCTGTACTAAGCGGGAATACTGCTTGTGCATCCAACTCCATAAACCCCAAAGTTATTCAATACCAGTCCACCATACCTACCTATATACGGTATCTACCTGTCGTTCCAAGTAAATTTGTATGTGCCAAACTCTAAACCTTTAAATAAATATCCTGTTTTGTATGCTCGAATAGCTCATGTATCAACTAGGGCTGTCCGTATCTTCCATGTTAGGCGGGTTATTCTCAAGAGGAGTGGACTCCGCTCCTCACTCACGAGAAAGTGGCTAGTCACCGGGATGCCCAGTCCCATTCTCTATGCAAACTAAATCAAAATAATTGCAAACAAAACTCCCCCTGGGACTCTTGTTAGTTGGAGGCACTCGTTGTTTTGAGCAAGCCATGGATCGATGCTTGTTGGTGTAGGGGGAGTATAAACTTTATCATTCTGTTTGGGAACCGCCTATAATGTGTGTAGCATGGAAGATATTGTCATCTCTTGGTTGTTATGTTGACAATGAAAGTATACCGCTCAAAATATTATTCATCTCTATTTCAAAACCGAGCTCTGGCACCTCTACAAATCCCTGCTTCCCTCTGCGAAGGGCCTATCTATTTACTTTCATGTTGAGTCATCATCTTCTTATTAAAAAGCACCAGTTGGAGAGCACCACCGTCATTTGCATTCATTACTGTTAGTTTACATTGAGTATGACTTGACTGGATCTCTCTTACCATGAATTACAATGTCTAGTCAGTCCTTGATCTTTAAAGGTGCTCTGCATTTATGTTTTGCGGTCTCAGAAAGGGCTAGCGAGATACCATCTTGTTATATCATATTATGATTGTTTTGAGAAAGTGTTGTCATCCGAGATTTATTATTATTGCTCGCTAGTTGATTATGCCATTGATATGAGTAAACTTGAGACCTAAGCATTATTGTGAATATGGTTAGTTCATAATCTTTGTTGAGAACTTGAATGCTGACTTTACATATTTACAACAACAAGAGCAAACAGAGTTTGTAAAAGTTTTTCTTTATCACTTTCAGTTTATCAACTGAATTGCTTGAGGACAAGTAAAGGTTTAAGCTTGGGGGAGTTGATACGACTCTGACGTATCTACTTTTCCAAACACTTTTGCCCTTGTTTTGGACTCTAACTTGCATGATTTGAATGGAACTAACCCGGACTGACGCTGTTTTCAGCAGAATTTCTATGGTGTTATTTATGTGCAGAAACAAAAGTTCTCGGAATGACCCAAAACTTCACGGAACATCTATTCGGAAATAATAAAAATCCTTGCAAAATATGAAGACCAGGGGGCCCACCACCTGTCCACGAGGGTGGGGGCGTGCCTGCCCCCTAGGGAGCGCCCCCTACCTCGTGGGCCCCCTGGAGCTCCTCCGACCTCAACTCCAACTCTATATATTTGGTTTCGGGGAGAAAAAAATCAGAGAGAAGAATTCATCATGTTTTATAATACGGATCCGCCTCCAAGCCCTAAAACCTCTTGGGAGGGCTGTTCTAGAGTCCGTTTGGGGCTCCGGACAGGGGAATCCGTCGCCATCGTCATCGTCAACCATCCTCCACCACCAATTTCATGATGCTCACCACCTGCGTGAGTAATTCCATCGTAGGCTTGCTGGACGGTGATGGGTTGGATGATATCTATCATGTAATCGAGTTAGTTTTGTTAGGGTTTGATCCCTAGTATCCACTATGTTATGAGATTGATGTTGCTATGACTTTGCTATGCTTAATGCTTGTCACTAGGGCCCGAGTGCCATGATTTGAGATCTGAACCTATTATGTTTTCATCAATATATGTGAGTTCTTGATCCTATCTTGCAAGTCTATAGTCACCTATTATGTGTAATGATCCGTTAACCCGGAAGTGACAATAATCGGGATACTTACCGGTGATGACCGTAGTTTGAGGAGTTCATGTATTCACTATGTGTTAATTCTTTGGTTCGGTACTCTATTAAAAGGAGGCCTTAATATCCCTTAGTTTCCATTAGGACCCCGCTGCCACGAGAGGGTACGACAAAAGATGTCATGCAAGTTCTTTTCCATAAGCACGTATGGCTATATTCGGAATACATACCAACATTACATTGATGAACTGGAGCTAGTATGTGTCACCCTATGTTAGGATTGTTACATGATGAACCGCATCCGGCATAATTCTCCATCACTGATCCATTGCCTACGAGCTTTCCATATATTGTTCTTTGCTTATTTACTTTTCCGTTGCTACTGTTACAATCACTACAAAATACCAAAAACATTACTTTTGCTACCGTTACCGCCACTATCATATTACTTTGCTACTAAAATACTTTGGTGCAGATATTAAGTTTCCAGGTGTGGTTGAATTGACAACTCAGCTGCTAATACTTGAGAATATTCTTTGGCTCCCCTTGTGTTGAATCAATAAATTTGGGTTGAATACTCTACCCTCGAAAACTGTTGTGATCCCCTATACTTGTGGGTTATCGGGTTTCTTATCTTGAGTAGCAACTTGTTTGTCGTTCTTCTTGAAGTTCCCCTTCTTCTTCCCTTTGCCCTTTTTCTTCCAACTGGTGGTCTTATTGATCATCAACACTTGATGCTCCTTCTTGATTTCTACCTCCGCAGCCTTTAGCATCGCGAAGAGCTCGCGAATTGTCTTATTCATCCCTTGCATATTATAGTTCATCATGAAGCTTTTGTAGCTTGGTGGTAGTGATTGAAGAACTCTGTCAATGACACTATCAACAGGAAGATTAACTCCCAGTTGAGTCAAGTGATTATGATACCCAGACATTTTGAGTATATGTTCACTGACATAACTATTCTCCTCCATCTTGCGGATATAGAACTTATTGGGGACTTCATATCTCTCAATCCGGGCATTTGCTTGAAATATTAACTTCAATTCCTGGAACATCTCATATGCTCCATGACGTTCAAAACGTCGTTGAAGTCCCGGTTCTAAGCCGTAAAGCATGTCTCACTGAACTATCGAGTAGTCATCAGCTTTACTCTGCCAAACGTTCCTAATGTTGTCAGCAGCATCTGTAGCAGGTCTGGCACCCAGCGGTGCTTCTAGGACGTAATTCTTCTGTGCAGCAATGAGGATAATCCTCAAGTTACGGACCCAATCCGTGTAATTGCTACCATCATCTTTCAACTTTGCTTTCTCAAGGAACGCATTAAAATTCAATGGAACAACATCACGAGCCATCTATCTACAATCAACATAGACAAGCAAGAAACTATCAGGTACTAAGTTCATGATAAATTTAAGTTCAATTAATCATATTATTTCAGAACTCTCACTTAGATAGACATCCCTCTAATCCTCTAAGTGATCACGTGATCCAAATCAACTAAACCATGTCCGATCATCACGTGAGATGGAGTAGTTTCAATGGTGAACATCACTATGTTGATCATATCTACTATATGATTCATGCTCGACCTTTCAGTCTTAGTGTTCCGAGCCCATATCTGCTATATGCTAGGCCCGTCAAGTTTAAACTGAGTATTCCGCGTGTGCAACTATTTTGCACCCGTTGTATTTGAACGTAGAGCCTATCACATCTGATCATCACGTGGTGTCTCAGCACGAAGAACTTTTGCAACGGTGCATACTCAGGGAGAACACTTATATCTTGATAATTTAGTTAGAGATCATCTTATAATGCTACCGTCAATCAAAGCAAGATAAGATGCATAAAAGATAAACATCACATGCAATCAATATAAGTGATATGATAGGGCCATCATCATCTTGTGCTTGTGATCTTCATCTCCAAAGCACCGTCATGATCACCATCGTCACTGGCGCGACACCTTGATCTCCATCGTAGCATCGTTGTCGTCTCGCCAACTTATGCTTCTATGACTATCGCTACCGCTTAGTGATAAAGTAAAGCATTACAGGGCAATTGCATTGCATACAATAAAGCGACAACCATATGGCTCCTGCTAGTTGCCGATAACTCGGTTACAAAATATGATCATCTCATACAATAAAATATAGCATCATGCGTTCACCATATCACATCACAACATGCCTTGCAAAAACAAGTTAGACGTCCTCTACTTTGTTGTTGCAAAGTTTTACGTGGTTGCTACGGGCTGAGCAAGAACCGTTCTTACCTACGCATCAAAACCACAACGATAGTTCGTCAAGTTAGTGTTGTTTTAACCTTCTCAAGGACCGGGCATAGACACACTTGGTTCAACTAAAGTTGGAGAAACTAACACCCGCTAGCCACCTGTGTGCAAAGCACGTCGTTAGAACCAGTCCCGCGTAAGCGTAAGCGTAATGTCGGTCCAGGCCGCTTCATCCAACAATACCGCTGAACCAAAGTATGACATGCTGGTAAGCAGTATGACTTGTATCGCCCACAACTCACTTGTGTTCTACTCGTGCATATGACATCTACGCATAAAACCAGGCTCTGATACCACTGTTGGGGAACATAGTAATTTCAAAAAAAATCCTACGCACACGCAAGATCATGGTGATGCATAGCAACGAGAGGGGAGAGTGTGTCCACGTACCCTCATAGACCGAAAGCAGAAGCGTTAGCACAACGCGGTTGATGTAGTTGTACGTCTTCACGATCCGACCGATCAAGTACCGAACGCATGGCACCTCCGAGTTCTGCACACGTTCAACTCGATGACGTCCCTCGAACTCTGATCCAGCCGAGTGTTGAGGGAGAGTTTCTTCAACACGATGGCGTGGTGACGATGATGATGTTCTACCGACGCAGGGCTTCGCCTAAGCACCGCTACGATATAATCGAGGTGGATTATGGTGGAGGGGGCACCGCACACGGCTAAGAGATCAAGAGATCAATTGTTTTGTCTATGGAGTGCCCCCTCCTTCGTTTATAAAGGGGGGAGGAGGAGAGGGCTGGCCAAGGGGGTGGCGCGCCCTAGGAGGGGGAAACCTACTCCAAGTAGGTTTGCCCCTCCCTTTCCTAATCCAAGAAGGAGGGGGAAGGAAGGAGTGGGAGAGGGGAAAGGCAAGGGGGGGCGTGCCTCTTGCCCTGGCCGGCTCCTCTCTCTCTCCACTAAGGCCCAACAAGGCCCATTAGTTCCTGGGGGGGGGGGGTCCGGTAACCCCCGGTACTCCGATAAATGTCCGAAGCCTTCCGGAACTTTTCCGGTGTCCATACATAGTCGTCCAATATATTGATCTTTACGTCTCGACCATTTCGAGATTCCTCGTCACGTCTGTGATCACATCCGGGACTTCGAACTACCTTCGTTACATCAAAACATATAAACTCATAATATAACCGCCATCTAACTTTAAGCGTGCGGACCCTACGGGTTTGAGAACTATGTAGACATGACCGAGACATGTCTCCGGTCAATAACCAATAGCAGAACCTGGATGCTCATATTGGCTCCTACATATTCTACGAAGATCTTTATCGGTCAAACCGCATGACAACATACGTTGTTCCCTTTGTCCTCGGTATGTTACTTGCCCGAGATTCGATCGTCGGTATCTCAATATCTAGTTCAATCTCGTTACCGGCAAGTCTCTTTACTCGTTCCATAATATATCATCCCGCAACTAACTCATTAGTTGAATTGCTTGCAAGGCTTATAGTGATGTGCATTACTGAGTGGGCCCAGAGATACCTCTCCGACAATCGGAGTGACAAATCCTAATCTCGAAATACGCCAACCCAACAAGTACCTTTGGAGACACCTGTAGAGCACCTTTATAATCACCCAGTTTCCTTGTGACGTTTGGTAGCACACAAAGTGTTCCTCCGGTAAACGGGAGTTGCATAATCTCATAGTCATAGGAACATGTATAAGTCATGAAGAAAGCAATAGCAACAAACTAAACGATCAAGTGCTAAGCTAACGGAATGGGTCAAGTCAATCACATCATTCTCCTAATGATGTGAACCCGTTAATCAAATGACAACTCTTTGTCTATAGCTAGGAAACATAACCATCTTTGATTAACGAGCTAATCAAGTAGAGGCATACTAGTGACACTCTGTTTGTCTATGTATTCACACATGTATCATGTTTCCGGTTAATACAATTATAGCATGAATAATAAACATTTATCATGATATAAGGAAATAAATAATAACTTTGTTATTGCCTCTAGGGCATATTTCCTTCATCCAACTGGTGCTTTTTAATAAGAGGATGATGACTCAACATAAAAGTAAATAGATAGGCCCTTCGCAGAGGGAAGCAGGGATTTGTAGAGGTGCCAGAGGTCGGTTTTGAAATAGATATGAATAGTATTTTGAGCGGTATACTTTCATTGTCAATATAACGACCGAGAGATCTCAATATCTTCCATGATACACACATTATAGGCGGTTCCCAAACAGAATGGTAAAGTTTATACTCCCCCTCCACCAACAAGCATCAATCCATGGCTTGCTCGAAACAGCGAGTTCCTCCAACTAACAAGAGTCCCGGGGGAGTTTTGTTTGCAGTTATTTTGATTTGATCTGCATAAAGCATGGGACTGGGCATGTAGATTCCTTTCTTTGTAACCGACCTTGTGTAACCCTAGATCCTCTCGGTGTCTATATAAACCGGAGGACTTAGTCCGGATGGGAGACACATCATCATAGCCATACAAGCTAGACCTCTAGGGTTTAGCCATTACGATCTCGTGGTAGATCAACTCTTGTAATACTCATATTCATCAAGATCAATCAAGCAGGACGCAGGGTATTACCTCCATAGAGAGGGCCCGATCCTGGGTAAAACATTGTGTCCCCTGTCTCCTGTTACCATCGACCTTAGACGCACAGTTCGGGACCCCCTACCCGAGATCCACCGGTTTTGACACCGATATTGGTGCTTTCATTGAAAGTCCCACTGTGCTGTCGCCAAAGGTTTGATGGCCCCTTCAATCGTCAATAATGATGCTATCCAAGGAGATACTTTCCTCCCCGGACAAATCTTTGTGTTCGGCAGCTTCGCACTGCGGGCCAATTCGTTTGGCCATCTGGAGCAGATCGAAAGCTACACCCCTGGCCATTAGGTCTGATTTGGGAGCTTGAGCTATGTTGCGGACATCCATGGAGACTTGCTCTTCGTCGGATTCGAGACCGCGGCTACCACTCCTAGTCACCTCGAGAGACATGGCCTAAATCTGCCATTGGACTGCACCCAGGAGACAACTCCCATTACCGCTCTGGCCTTAGATCCAGAGCAGACTGCGCCATCAAAGGACGGGAATCTCAACCCCGCCACGGAGGCCACATATTCCCCGGTGTTGGAGCCGCACATAGACTTGATCTCACACGATACCTGTGCCACCGAAACTCCGGACTCGTCTCTGGCCGTAAGTTCCGAACCATGTGAGCCCGCGGACGCCGAGCTTGATCATTTATCGATCTTTGAATTCAGCGCCGCAGACATCTTCCAGCACTCGCCTTTGGGTGACATGCTAAACTCATTAAAAACCTATCATTGACAGGGGACTCACAGCTGAACTCTATCCGGTCCGAACTAGGGGCTGACGGTGGAGAATTTTTCTTCCCACCCGCCACCCACTTCATACCCACGGTCGAGGATTTGACCGACACACTTGATTACGACTCCGAGGACATCGACGGTATGGACGACGATGCTGGAGAAGAAGAGGACCAGAACCCGCCGTTCACCGGACGCTGGACGGCCAGTTCCTCGTATGACGTATACATGGTGGATTCACCAAAGGAGAACAACGGCGATGACAAGGAAGATCCAGCTGAGGATGAACCTTCCGAAATACAATCCAAGCGCCAGCGTCAGCGGCGCCGCTCTAAGTCACGCTGCAGTAAAGACAACAACAATAGCACAGGAGAAGATAACACTCCAGAAGGTGCCGAAGACAACGAAGATCCCATTGAAACAACTAATGAACAAGATGAACGGGAAGATGGGCAGGTTAGCCCTGGTAAACATGCCATGCACGAAGACTCAGAGGACGGAAGTTATCTTCCGCTCTCTGAGGATGAGGTGAGACTCGGCACCGACAATTTCATCGTGCCCGAGGAACCTCTTGAGCAGGAGCCCTTCAAGCGCTACAAAGAAAAGACACATCCGTGACATTTTGGGCCGAACGAATTTTTTTCCTGTCATACATATGACACTTCTATGACGATAATTGTGACAAAACCCAGTATCATCATAGATGTGGTGGGCTCCTACTTCTATGACAAAAAATCATGACAGAAAATGGGCTTTTCGTCCTGGGTGGGCCGGAGACGCAGCTGCATGACATTATTTGGGCCGTCCATGACGGAAAAAACCATGGTAGAAGCAAGGGGGAGGAAAATTTCGGGGAGTTCCCGGTTACGGTGGGAGGTCGGGGGCCGAGTGATGCACGTTTCTCTCGTACACGTACGCGTGTGTGTGCGAGGCGTTGGCTCTGACTGAACTCGAGCGAGGCGCTGGGCTCTAACTGAACCCGAGCGATTACACTGCAGGCTACGCGTTACTGAACCCGAGCGATCGATCGATGGCTGTAAACTGAACCCGATCGAGCGATTCCTTCGCTACTGCTGCTAACTGAAGCCGATCAATGCTGCCTCTGGGATGAACAGTGAGCGTTACGGGGGGTTTGGATGAACTGTGAGCGGTGGCGTTGCCTCTGGATGAACAGGACCTCGTGGTGTGGTGGAGGGCTAGATGAACAGTAGACGATGGAGGGGTGCCCGTGGAGGGGTGGTTGAACAGGACCCCGTGGTGTGGAGGGCTGGATGAACAGTAGACGGTGGAGGGGTGGTTGAACAGTAGCCGGTGGAGTAGCGCGTGGTGGAGGCTGGATGAACAGGAGCCCGTGGAGGCTGGAGGAGGTCGACGGTAGCCCATGGAGGCTGGAGGAGGTCGACAGTGGAGATGAATAGTATCCCATGGAGTCTCATTTTGCGGTATGCCACACCCCTCCCGATGAACAGGACCCCCGTTTCGACCGTAGCGCTCCAACATAAGTCCGTTTCATCCGTTTTGCGGTACGCCACACCTCTCCCGATCAACAGGACCCCCGTTTCGACCGTAGGAGGTCCATTTCGTCTGTTTTGCGGTACGCCAGACCCCTCCCGATGAACAGGATCCCGTTTCGAACGTGGCCGGTCAAACACAAGGTCGTTTCCTTCGTTGTGCGGTACGCCAGGCCTCGTTTCCATCGCCTGTTCCGTCCAAGCCCTCCCGATGAACACGACCACGCATTTCGTTCCGACCCAGCCGGTTGGCTCCCACGCGTTCCGTTGCCTCCCGATGAACACGACGCATTCCGTTGCCTCCCCATGAACACGACACATTCCGTTGCCTCCCCATGAACACGACGATGATGCTGTTTCTCCGTTCTGACCCAGCCATGTACACGAGCCCTGGCCATACGTATGCGCGAGTAGGCGTTCGAGACCCCGCCCGTATGTACACATACGTGGCCGTATTTTCTTTCTTGCACCCTGGCCGCTGTACGTACGTGTACATGCTACGTGCGCGCCTCTACTACGACACGTACGCGCCTCTACTACGACATGTGCGCACCTCTACATCCACCAGTATATATGTACGTACACGTTCGCGACCAGAATGACCACGCTACCTACGCTTCGACCAGGTGGGTCCCTACTGTCAGGCACTTCCTTGCATGCGAAGATGTAGCTGGTGGGTCCCAGCAGTCAGGGGGTGAATCGTTTTTTTGCCCGGACGCACTTCCTTGCGTGCGAACATGTAGCTGGTGGGTCCCAGCAGTCAGGGGGAAACTTTTTTTTCATGAAATACAGTGGCCCGTCCGATGGGTCCCAGTTGTCAGGTGGAGGAATCATTATTTTCCGCATAATAAGGAGGCACTTCCTTGCTGCGGCCGTGGACCCAGCTGTCAGCCTCTCCACGTACAGTCCATGTCCGATGGAAGTCGTTCCTTGACCACGTTGACCACGCCGCGCCGAGAGCACCAGGGCGGTGGACGACGGCGAGGCCTAGGAAGGGGACGACGTGGAGCCGGGGAAGACGCAGCAGCGGAAGCCCGCGCGGAGAGGAGTACGAGGGTTCACTGGTTCGGCTGCGGTGTGAGGCTGTCGTCGCCGCAGAATAACAGGGGTGTGGGTGAGTAGAGGGATGGCCTGGCCAGCAGTGGGAGTAGTACGGGGCGGTGAGGCCTCCGTGGCATCACAGTCGGCCACGGGAGGCAGGAGCATGCGACACGACCGGCGCTGCTTTGGGCGGGTGGAGCAAGAAGACCAGAGGTTGAAGAAGCACTACGACCGTTGGATGGACATCGTACGATCACCGCAGCTAGAATCGTTTATATTGACTAAGTTGACAAAGCCCTTGGTACGCGTCAACTTAGTAGGCCCCCACAGCTCGGATTTGGCAGAGAACATATAGCCCATTTGCGATTTGTAAGAATGTACAACCCATTTTTTAATTCCAATGGAATTTACTACAAACCATTTACAGTTTGTTAAAAGTACAACCCAACTTCTAGCTAGGACAACGATTAATAATTTCAAACAACCGCTCAAAACAGAATTCAAAAAAATATCCCACATTTTGATGGGATCCGAAATATTTTTATCCGAAATTTCTAGTCAGGTTAAATATAATTTCAAAATAAAGTTTTATTACGTTAAAATCCAACGAAATATTGCGCGCGCAACAAGTAATGAAATTAAAATTTTCAAATTCCAAAAATAATATATTTTTCAAACTAATTACGTGTTTGGTGCATAGTAACTGTCCAGTTATTATAATTACATCCCATTTATTATTTCTTAAAGTCCATTTTCTTGTTAAGCCTAATGCATACCTCCTAGGAAAGTTTGCAGCCCAGCGGGGCGGAGAATAACAAGTTGACCCAGATATTGTGTACAACTGTCGGCCCAGTTGCATTGCTGATGTTGAAAAAAGGCCTATGTAGTATAGTACAACCTAACATGGTTACTCATCCCACATTCAGCGACGCCGGAAAGGCCCAAACAAGGCTTCTGTACAACTTTTTGAAGTCACTAAGCTCAATTAATAACTTAAGAAAAAAGGTACATTACAGTGGAACCTAATTAAAAGCTGTCACGAGCAAATAAATAATTCAACGGGTCCCACTTGTGCTTGTGCGCGTGTGTGTGTGCGTGTGTGTGTGTGTGAGACAGAGAGATAGAGAGAGAGACCCATCGGTCGATGCTCGTAAATACATCTTTCAGCCATATGCATTGCTGATGCTCAGTAAAAACTTATATAGTTGACACAATCATATAGAACATCATAGCACACTGAACTTGCATACAAAAATTTCACGCAGGCGGCACAATCAGGATGGAAGCAGTGGATCGCTACGGGAAGGGCTATGTTGAAACCAACGAAGTCGTACATAACGGTTCATCATCTTTATCAATGACGGGGAAATATCTTGAATGTTGTGCAAAGAAAACAGACAGACAACACAATAAGTTCTGCTAGCACATTAAGTTGACGTACAACCATTTCTAAAAAAGTCTAGGTACAAAATTAGAACAGGTCACAATCAAATGTACTGGCATATCAGTGCTTCAACCCCATAGCTCGGATTTAACTAGTATCTGACAAAATTCAGTTGTTACCTCAAATTAGAGCACATCTAGGCAGCCAGCCCTGCCTCTTCTCCCAAAGAAGCAGTGGCCTCCGCCGCGCGATGGAGTAGGCCCTGTGCCATCCATCATTCCGAGAAACACGGGGAAAGTCTGACGTTGACTCCTGTAATGGACATTGTCGACGGACCCTGGCACCAGCGGCGGCAGGACTTCGATTGATGGATTGACCACTTCTTCGACATGCACGAACACTCGATACAGGTACATCCCTAACGTGGTCCGCGGCGGCCTTGGTGGCGACGAATAGTACAACCCCGGTTCCTGCACCGGTATATCAACACCAATCACCTTCGGTATGGTGGACGGCTTCTTCATCCATGCCATAACCGTCAGAGCCCAGCTCTCTGGAGGAACAAACATACTTACGAGCTCACCTCCAAGGTCGTTGATAAGCTCGTTCATGGACTCGCTGTTCCAAGCACGTCGAGGCATGCCGTCGAAGGTAAGCTTTTTTAAAAACTCAAGCTCAGAGGGCACCGAGCCGCATCCTGGGTGCCACAGATCAAAGCTCACCAGCGCGCCATCGTAGAACAAACATCGGGAAGATTCGAACACACGACTGCAGTCGAAAGTTGTCCGGATCCTGACGAAGAAATCAGCCGGTGGCGGACAGACTTTGACGAGCAAGTCACTTATTTGGATGCCGTGCGCAATGCCAAGAGCTTTGACAAGGTCGTCCGGTGAGACAGGAGGCCGGTCGCCGTTGATGGTTACCATCAGCACTTTGCCGGCAAACTGGTCGTCAAGCGCCGCCATGCCACTGTTGAGCGACAGCACGCAGCGACCAAAGGCAGGACGGACCTGAGGATCTTCGGCTAGGAGATCCGCGTTGACCGGCGACATGATAGTGCGCTTGAGTACAGGGACTACAGGAGGGGGATTTGGGGGAACTGGAGTAGGAATCGAGATTCCAGAGGTGGGGGAGGGGCGGGAGACTAGGGATGAAAAGGTAGCATGAATTTCGAGCACGTGCCAATATTCTCTCGGCGCGCAAGCACACGAAAACACCGGTGGCGCCCACATGTCGGCCTAAGAGTCCTTATTCTTTCTTTTTGGAGAGCCCGGCCTTTTTTTCATGATCTTTTGAGAGCCCGGCCTGAGAGTCATAATTGACCTATTTGGCATTGCATTACTACTCGGCCCATATTCAACGACACCTCACTGGCCCAAACAAGTGTACATCATCGAAAAGACACTGAGCTCAAATTATATAACTTGAAAAAAGGAGATATACTCCGAACACTGGAGAATGGTGATGCCCTCATTTAGCCCACCAGTAGTTCGAGACAATAAAAAGTTCGAAACAACGATATATACAACATTCAAACACTGACTAGTGACTACTACTAACATAAACAGCAAGGCATGATAGTTCATAAGAAGTCTTGCTACTCCACCAAAATTCACCCATTTGCAGTGCTCAGACTCTCGTGTTCCAGACGAGAATGACATTCTAAACAGAAGCAACTATTACATAGTAAGAGTGACATAGACGAGGATGACCAAATGACAAGGAATGTGCATAACAAAAGAAAGAACTACCCATCGAGAACCAGCAGCAAAGACAACAAAGTCATTCGAAGAGATGATCCAACACCATCATAATTTGCAGCCCCGCTTCAGCGACCAGTGATCCGGAGACACCAGTACTCCACCCTTTCGATGCAACAGCCCAATTACCTATCAACCTGAAGTCTTGAACCACATCACTGCCTGTCGTAATTGAGACATCCAAGGATCAAAGTTAATCTAGATGCCTTTGTCATTCTCACCTTCTTTTGGCTGCAGGCTGTATCATTGACAATCAGGGGAGTTTGCTCCCGAACTCCTAGGGCTCGTCGTGTAGACATAGTTTTCCATAGCAAACAGAGCCTCTCTTCCATCAAGGTCCTTGCCAACGGTGATCTCCTGGTTAATCGGATAATTGAGTCCGAGAAACAGAGAGTGTGAACCAAGGCTGTTTACCCGCCTCCAACTAAAAAAAATCCTAAAGGCCCCAACAAGCTGGTATCCTTCTCATAGACGTAACAACCACTGTCCGGATACTCACGTATTACATGGTGCTTGTATACAGTGTGGTTTTTGCAATATAACTTTTCTGGCTCATGTGTCCGAATGATCAGCAGTCTTTTGTCGTTGTCTGATCGAGCGAGGAACCAGTTGTGCTTCCCTGTTTTGGCAAAGGTGGTGTGATTACAAAGGGCAGTAACTGTAGGGACACTGCATCATATCAAAAAGGACAGGCATTGTTAATGTAAGATCAGCATTGTTTAGAGTATGAGTAGGATAATGCAAGAAACAACATTGATATGTCCCTGTTGGAACTGGGAGGAAAATACATGGAAATGTATACTGGGTTCGAAAATATAGAAGTGCCATGCATGGTTATACTCTTGTTATCTCGCAATCGATTCTTCACAGGAAACTACCATGTCATGCTTGTTATGTAATCATGTTCTGTCCTCACAAACAAATTCTTCAAGGTAACTAACAGACCATGCATTGTTATATACTCGTGTTCTGTGGGCAAATTTTTTGTGAGGATATTATTCTAGCCATTGATTGCTGAAGGGCGAATATAAGTATGTGCACATGGTAAGCATTGCAGGATTTCACTACTTCCAAATATAGAGTTCTCCATATGCACATTTACTTCCCTAATGTATGGTTAGATGAGACCAACAGTGTGGTGCATGTTTCTACATCATGAAAATGAGGAAACAAACATGGCCATTGATACACACTCATATTTAGTAGTAGTATATAGATTACTGTAAAATAAGGATAATATACATATATTCCTAACCGTTTGATTATTCAGGGTACAAATTGGCTGTAATGACATGGTCACAATCGCATGAATTAACTCATTCCAAATATAGCTGATTTACGGCGTCTCTAATACATTGCCATAGTTCTACTCAAATTCTGCTCAAACAGGGATATGCCAATCATCACAAAAATTTCAAACAGTGTCATGGTGTCATCATTAACATGAGACGGAAACAACTTACATGCGCCGTCCCAGCAATACGTGGTGCCATCTGCTTTGTCGATCGCGTAGATGATGCCATTGTGTTCAATAGAATCACAGAAGTGTGTATCAGCTTTGATGATGATCCACTGTGAGCCGAGTTGTCTCCAGCTAAAGAAGGCACCGACGTAAAGATAGGCGAGTCCGCGGTCGAACAAGGCAATTAGCTTGAAGTCTGTGTAATTCGCATGTCGTGTGGGCACTTGGCAGATTACAATCTTCTGCAAACCAACATCCGTCCAACTGACGTAGTAATCTAGATGACTTAGACCGTGATGGTAATACTCTATATAATCCAACGGAGGAAGGATAATCTCATGGGAGGTCTGGAAGTTCACGAGCACCAACTTTTTACCGTCTTCTCTGAAGGCAGCCATCCAGTGGGAGTTCATGCCGACCCAGTACATACCTACCAAGAAGTTTAGGGCGATGGTGATCGGATCGATGTCGAGGCAAATGATGTACGGCGACCCACTACATTCCTGCAAAGAAGTTTCGGCTAATGGAGATCGGATTGAAGTCGAGGGGCATCATGCATGCCTCTGTATCATGGTGAGCCAATCTTGTAAGACCAGATAGCGGCAAGCAGGGTGTCTTGAAAAGCTAAGGTCTCGCTTCGATGATGGTCGTGTGCATGTCCCTCGAGCATGCAGCCAGCCGCAGGGCGCTCAACATATCCATACACAAACAACAGAGGTCGAGGATGTCACTGGGGAGATTGCTCCAATCGCGGCTCATATGCATGCTGCGCGGTTCGCGTTCGGCCATGGTGGAGTTTGGAAGGGGGCTTGATTTATGGGGGAGAAGGATGTCGGTGCTGGAGCGGCTAGCGAGGGAATAGTGGTACTGGGGGAGGCGAGTGAGGCGACGGTACACGGGGGCACAGTGAGATGGAGACGGAGAAGGTGATGGAGATGGAGTGGTGCTATGGGAGCGGAGAGGGAGACGAGGCGAGGCGCTAATGTGATGTACATCGGCGGTGACAGACTGCACAGTGCATAGGGTGAGGCTGACTTTGGTAACAAAAACACAGCGCCTGGACTAGTGTCAGACGCAGGGTGTTGTCACTTCACTATGAGGACCGGATGAATAGTATTTTGACCATCAAGTGTACCACGGTTGTACTACTACTATTACTACTACTACTACTACTACTACTACTACTACTACTACTACTACTAGTAGTAGTAGTAGTAGTAGTAGTAGGAACATGAGTACTCTAGTATTGTATAGCGGAAATAGGTCTCCCGTGCTAGCATGCCTGTTCACTTCATCATTCAGGTATCATCCATATTGCGAGCAGAACCAAATTCTCGTGCATGCCCAATCAACGCCCTGCCGCCATGCATGCAGTGGTCGTTCTGGTGCATCAAGGACGACATGCAGATCATTCCACACTTGATAAGAGGAAAAATGGAAAGGTAGAACGCGACAGCAGAGGAAGAGAACGCTGGCTAACGAGGCTAGGAGGGGATCGAGCAGGAAGTTAATGCTCCACGGCTAAAGGTTTTGGGAAAACCTGATTTTCATAAGGTGACTTATACTCACCTAAACGGAGGGAGTATTCCTTAACCATAGAATGTTGTGTCTCCCACTCACGCGCTCAAAAAAACTATGACACATTTTTTATCTGTTTGCATGCATAGGTCCCACCTATCAGGAAGGATGGGCACGTACACAAACAGGTACAACTCATCAGTCTACCCACATAGCCTTTTCTTTTAGTCTACCTAGCCATCTAATCAATTGCATGCACGCCACTTCTCCCATTTACTTCTCCATCGGGAACCGATTCTCCTCGGCTTCTTCACCTCCCCTTCGTCTTCATTTGCATCCAAACCCCGTACATATGCAAGCCAATCTCCACTCGCACCGAGCCTAACCTGTGAAACAGTGGCAGGGGGAGAATTAGGAAATGGACACGGAAGTGGTCTTTAGAATGCATTTACTACGTGATCAAACTCATCTTACTTGCTCATCGGAGGAAATCCGAGTGCCCCTCAACATCGACATCTCAAGGGGCGTCAACTAGCAACTATGGCCACGCCGCGCTGGAGAGACCCCCAAGGAAACATCCTCGTGCATTCCACGGAACATCAAGATGCATTTGTATGAGTAGTTTATCTTGTGAGAGAAAAGGATGAACGAGGGAAGGCCTCTAGAGATAGAGATGGACACTACTACTACCAATGTGCTGGCCTGTGCGTTGCAATGGATCCAAAGTAGTAGAATAATACTTGTTCACGTGCTTGAAATATAAACACTCTAGTTTTGATATACATGTGTCAGCAGACATGACAACTTGTCCATGGAAGCTGAACCATGGCGATCATCACGTTTCTTGTTTCTACCATTGCCACACCCACACGCGATTCCTACGACACCGCTCCAACCCATGGCACGATGTCCCCCGACATGGACATGGGTCCTCTGACGTGGCTATCACTGCCTTGCCCTGCCTTTCCTTTGCTGACAGGTGGGACCCACGCTTATGGGTCCCACATGTCAGTGACAGAATGGTAGGATTGTTCGCGTCAGGGGATCCTCATCCCCCTGACATGCCCCTCATCCCTCTCGGCCCCACCACTCCTTTTCCTTTGTGTGCATGACATGCGGGCCAGCTGAACTGCGGCGACCATCAACTTTCTACCACAGACACACCCGATTGGACGCGGTTTGCCTGCTCCACTGCTGTGCTCCGATCCATACTCCCGCACCATCAAATTTTCATCCAGCGGCTGTGACACATTTCGTCCCGGGCATTAATCCTCAGCTGGAGTACTTATGTACTCCCTCCGGTCCTTTTTACTCTACACATTGGATTTGCCGAAAGTCAAATTTTGCTAAGTTTGACCAAATTTATATTAGAAATTATTAGCATCTATAATATCTAATAAATATAATACGAAAATATATTCCAAGATAAATATAATGTCTATAATTTTTTATATAAACTTGGTCAAAGTTGGATGAGATTGACTTCGGACAAACCTAATATGCAGAGTAAAAAGGACCAGAGGGAGTACTACAGGTAGTACCCGCCGGTGTGGCCATCTACGCCTCGTAACGCCCCGACGCCCAGCTGTGGCACCCTCTCCACGGCCACGCTACCACCATCCGGTTCATCTCGAACGAGTGAGTCATGAACCATGCCACCACCATGAGAATGACATGTGGTCCAGCAGCATTTAAGGTCCGTATGTCATTGACTCATAGGCCGGGCACTAAGCCACTGAAGTTCGGTCCCGTGGGCCCCGAGAGGGAAATGTAACTCCCGTGGCAGGCCTTGTGGTGCTCCCGTAGTACGAGCTCATGCCAAAACTGGAATTTGTTTCTTACTACTACCAACTAGTACTAGTAAGGTACACGTGCATTACACGCATGAGATTCTGGTGGTTTGTGCATTATGCTTCTTCATGTGGAGCTTTCTGGATTCTAACATGTGGCAAAATCTGGTGGAATGTAAGGTTAGGCAAGTTTGATTAACTTAGGTGAGTGTTTGGTTCAAGCCACACCTTAGGCAAGCCACACTAAGGCCCCACATGACATACACACAAAAAATGTGGGAAGATTCCCTTAGGCTTGCCAACTTGTTTCTCTTGTTTTGAAGAACTAATAACTTTGCCTAAGCTTAGTTGTGGCAAAGTTAGTCATGAATTAAGTTCAACAATGGAGTCTTCTAGATTATACATGTGGCAGAATCTGGTGGATGATATCCAATGGCCAGTAGTGCACGTATTTGCCATCTTTGTACCGTCGGATTGGCTTCATCCAACGACCAACTTTCAAAGTTTTTCACACACTATATAGGGGGTATAGATATAGATGTGCCGGTCCGTTGCAATGGATCCAAAGTATATATATATATCTATTTAGTGGAGTGCACTCTAAACACATTATCTATTTATTTTTCTCTAACCTTCCGTAGCCATGCAACCAAGCCACATAAGCTTCATGGGTGCCCCCCACATCATATTATTCATACTACGTTGATTGAAAAAAAGATAAATCACCCAAAACAAGATCTTCCTGTTTTTTGTTCCTACGATGTTGTGCCGTGCACGTACCTACTAGTTGTATAGTGGTAGTACTAGTAATATAGTATTAGGAGTACAAACTTGGTACTGGTAGGAGTAGTACTAGTACGGAATGCTCCTACTCTATCAATGAGCCCCGTCTGACACCAAATTTCTTGGCTTCCGTGCTACAACTAGATCTTCCCCTCATTTCTGTTTTCCCACCCGGCGGGGGGCGGGGTGTCGGTTTGCTCAACGGCGGTCCCACATGAAAGTGAAAATGCTAGGCAGCACTCCTTCCCTAAGCTATGTGTCATGTCGGACGGTCCGTGTTGTACTCCCAATTCCCGGGCGTGTGGGGGTGCGACGCAAACGCGGCAGACCTTTTCCTTTTACCAGCATGTGCCCGTGCGTTGCGACGGATCCAAAGTAGTAGAATAGTAGTATTTGTTCACAAACTTGAAAGAAATCACTGTTGTTTTGATATACTCCTAATATATTACTCCCTCCGTACCTAAATATTTGTCTTTTTTGAGATTTCAAATGGACTATCACATACGGATTATATAGACATATTCTAGTGTTTCTAGCAAGATGCCCGTGCATTGCACGAAGTTGATGGAAAAGGTAAGCACAACTTATAAATTGACGGATGGAGTACTAGTTACAGTGATGCATATAATTAAGCAAAGGGATCGCACATGTCGGTATTGACTGGAACGAGAATGCAACAGCACAATAAGAATTAAGGCCACGATGATGCGATCGCAGTGGTGGTTACAGAAGGCAAGAAGAAAGATGGATCCACGAACGTACGACCTCCTCCTCCTCAACTTAGTGCGCCCGGCCACCGACCGGCGGCTAAGGAGCGGCAGCTTTTGTGGCGAGGTCGAGGTGCTTCTCAGCAAAGGCATCCAAGGCTTCCAGCCGGTTGAGGAAGGCCAACGTCGTAGCGTCCTCACTGGCCTTGTAGATACCTATGTACACGATTTCCTTGTACATGTGGGTGTGTAGGTCGACGAATTCTTGCAGGGCGAGGCGCCTCGCGGCGAGCGCGACCTCCAGGTGGACATTCTTCGTGGCGTAGGCGGGCAGTCGCAGGGCCACTAGTGCTTGAAAGAGGTTTCGGCCATGGAGACCGATTAGGGTGGCAGGCAATGAGGAGCCCGGGCGCGCGGGCTGGAGGAGTACAGCGATGTCGTCCGCGAGCTTCTTGAGGACGGTGAACTTGTTGCTGGTGGCAACGATCATCTGGTCCAACTGAGAGTCGTAGTTGGCGTCGAAGGAGGCCATCCACTAGCCGGTCTCCAACACCGTCTGGAGACGATCCTCGGCGCCATGCCGCAGGCCGGCGTCGTGGACCATCTGGCGCAGCCGCTGGCCGCTCACGAGCTTCGCGGCCATGGGTCTGGAGTGAGCTCTTTTGCGCTTAGTGTAGGTGCTTAGGCAAATGCTTAGGTGCGTACGATGTGGTAGATGCATTGGAATGGAGGGGCACCTTTATATGAGGGCAATGAGGGCAAACTGTGTTGCATTCACATCGTGCAGCCTCTTTTCCCAGACCTCCTCCCATTACTTCCCTCATGCATTAATTGAAGGAGGATGCATTGGCCATTCAACATATCAGGAACCGCTACTCCCTCCCTCGTCTGCATTAAAGCCGTATCGGGAACTGCGCCGCCCACTGTCAAATCGAATACTCCCTCCGTCTAGGTGAATATTAAGTCATCTTACGAAAACCAAATAGTAAACACATAGGCGTGGGGCATTAACTCTCACGTTGTTTCTTATTTTTTGACATAAATAGAGAAATCAACCAAGAAGAGATGTGGGGCTTTTAATGACTTGAGACTATCAAACATGACATGCAGTGGTTAGTTCGTTGCACAAGAACAAATACAACCCATGTCAGCACACACGCATCTTATATAGCATCACATCCAATGGCTATAAAAGATGAATGAGACCAAATTATATCTCATCTAGATGAGTTCTAGCAAAACTGTATTAATAATACTTAGTACTCCTGCGCCATGTATCATATATTAGTATCATGTAGTACTTTATTTATTTATGAGGTATCCAGATGGCACTGCACCGCCAAGAAAAGAGGGTAACATCAAAATTATGTACTACTTTTTTGAGTATGTTGGTAAGGTCCGGTCATAGTCACTTGTTGAAATCTCTAAAAAGACAAATACTCCCTCCGTCCGGAAATACTTGTCATCAAAATGGATAAAAGGAAATGTATCTAGACGTATTTTAGTTTTAGATACATCTCTTTTTATCCATTTTGATGACAAGTATTTTCGGACGTAGGGAGTAGAAAACAGAGTTGGTGATGATGGTGTGCGTGCCATCCTGCAATATAGGCCGTCGGATTTATATCTAACGGATAGGAAAGAAACTATGGCAATTTTGCAAAAATATACCCACACGTCTCTCCACGTTCGCAAATAAGGCATTCTCTCGTTCAACTTTTTCTCTCACAAGATAAACTACTCATACAAATGCATCTTGATGTTCCGTGCAACGCACAGGCAGCTAGCTTATTTCTTTTAAAATAGTTGCTGCGATAATTGGGTTGAAGTGATATATTCTATGTCTGCCCCGAATGATTTCAGATTCACTAGTAGTAACAAAGAAAAGGTTGTCTTGTTAATTAACAGAAAACAAGGTGAAAACTATCACATGAGGCCGGTAAAAACAAGGCACACTGGGTTCAGCATCATCGTCACTACAGCTGTGCGCGCGCGAGAAGTCTACATATCGAGGGGGCTACCGAGCGAGGCACCGAGATACAATGTTTGAGAGAGAAACCAATTGACAGATTATGATCAGATCGAGTTGTCACCCTTCTGGTGTCATTGTTGGGGGTGGGGGGAGGGAAAGAAAGACATATCGAGAGTGTGCACGGTAGGCACAGAGGCACAACTAGTGAGTGTGTGTGTGTGTTTGAAAGAGGAGTAGATAGATTATTATCAAGATCGATGTGCCACCCTACTCCTTTGGTGCCGGGGTAGTGTGTGTGTATTTTGAGAGAGAAGCCAGTCGATAGATTAGTATCAAGATCGAGGTGTCACCCTACTCCTTCGGTGTTGGGAAGTGTGGGTGTGTGTGGGGGGGCAGTGACCTTCACATATCTCTACTCTTATAAAAAAACAGAGTTGGTGATGATGGTGTTCCTTCCATCCTGCAATATAGGCCATCCGATTTATATCCGACGGACAGGAAGGAAACTATGGCAATTTTGCAAAAAGATACCCACACCCCTCTCCGCATTTGCAAATAAGGCATTCCCTCGTTCATCCTTTTCTCCCACAAGATAAACTTCTCATACAAATGCATCTTGATGTTCCGTGCAACGCATGGGCATCTTGCTAGTAGGGAGAAGGAGTTTGTGTGACACATATCTAGCTATATTAAGGGATAGGTAGATAGCATATGTGTGAGAGACATTATTATACTTTGAGACATTAGTGGCTGTGGGTGGGCGGAATTAAAGGGGTGGGCGTGTTAGACATACAGAGCATGTGTGTTTCCGTGTGAGAGACTTGTAGGACGGGGTAGAAAGACGAATTTAACCCTGACGGAGGGAGAGAAATACATGAAGTGCGCGTGTGTGATTCTGATGCCCACAGGGAAATGAGATATGTATGCGTGTGAGAGAGATTGCACAATTCATTCACGTATCACTATCTAGCGATCGTGGACGTGCATCGCTTGAACATAAGTCAATATCTACTTCGTATCGTGGCCAAAGGTACAAAATCGATTCAACGCTATAAATATTGGACACTCACATATCACATTTTTTTCTATTTAAATAAAGCTTTTCAGTTGTGCATGCCAAAGTTACAGTGATGTTTCTTCAAACAACCAATGTAGCTATCATGTACATGCACCATTGTTACTCTTGCATTCAAATTCATTAGTCTTGGATGATTTAAGTTTCTATTTTGAAGTAATATATGTAATATTCATATATGAATTCAACGGGTACGCAATTTATGAAATGGAGGCTATGTAATCATATGAGGTAACACTTTTAAGTAGCTGACTACAATATCCATTTCTTTTTGTGCGCCTCTACACTAACACGTCAATGCATTATGTTTAAAGTAAATAACCAATGGCACTAAATTATATATTTACACGAGAAATACATAGGCTGAGCGTTTGATCCTTTTTTTGTGAACGCGCCACTACACCCGTACGATTGGCCGCGCCCGTGTGAACGTCCAAGTTATCGGCGCATCATCCCGAGCTATTGTCTTTTTTTCTGGGGTGGACTTCACACCAGTTATTAACTGCTGACGCGTGCCCCGTGTACACAGTCTAGCATGACCCTCCCGCTAGCACGGTCCAAAATTAGTTGAAACTGGATACGAACGATCCCGCGGGCGGCAAAATCTCCCGCCTCCTTCTAAAATTTCCGCCACCTTAGTCTTTAGCATGCGAAATCCCCCTTTTGTCTTTGGTGCACGGAGACCAACAGTTACAATACCGCCCTCATCTGCATGATAGGTCGGGGCTACTTTGGTAACTTCCGGTTCCCCCACTACATGGCACCCCCATTTCCTCTCCCCCTGCCACAAAAACGACTAACTCCATAGCACCAGAGCATCTTACATCACGCCGTCCGTACTTCATCGCCCTTTCTCCCCTCCCCTCTCGAAATCCTAGACTGCTCATCCACCGGCGTACCATAGCCCATTCACTGCCAGCGGCGTCCACCTCGCCGGATCTGCTTCTCCGGCCGCATCTACCCCTCCCACCTCCCCTAGAAACAAGTAGACTGCTCATCCACCACTGTACAAAAACCCATTCAGTGTCGTCCTTGTCCACGGTGCCGGATCTGCTTCGCCGGTACTCTCGTCAACCGCCGCGCATCTGCAGCGGCTCATTCATACTCCCCACCGGAGACGCTTCGTCCACACACCCCGGAGCCGCCCCACCGACGCCCTCGTCGACGACCTCTGATCCTCTTCGCCGACACCTTCCTCAACCCTACCGGAGCCTCTTCGCCGACACCTTCCTCAACCCTACCGGAGCCGCTTCCCTGACACCATCGTCAACCCTACCGGAGTAGCTTCGCCTATACCATTCTCAACCCTACCGGGGCCGCTTTGCCAACTCACAAGTCCACGGTCTCAGATCCGCTTCCTCGCACCCTCATCCAACCTACCGGAGCAGCTTCTGACGCCCCGTCCACGGCCGTAGATCCGCATCGTCGACACCACCCTTAACCCAACCACCGGAGCCGCTTCTGATGCCCCGTCCACGGCCGCAGATCCGCATCATCGACACCATCCTTAACCCAACCACCAGAGCAGCTTCTCACGCCCCGTCCACGATTGCAGATCCGCGTCGTCGACACCATCCTTAACCCAACAACCGGAGGAGCTTCACCTACGCCCTCGTCCACGGCCAGAGATCCGCTTCGCCCACACCGTAGTCCACCTGACTGGAGCCGCTCCACAAACACCCTACTCGACGGTTCTAGATCTCCTTACCGGACCCCAACAGCCAGCGCAGCGTCATCACCCTCGACGTTTCAAACCTAATTCCCACCGTCTGGAGAGATGCCAAGCACCCACCACGGCCTAGGTACTTGTCACCTTTAAACCCGTCCAGCATCACCTGCCCGATGTACTTCAAATATACTAACCGGTCGCTGTTACCTGTTATGCAGCTGGCAAAAACTACAAGGACGATGTTTCTTCTAGATCTAACAGCTTGGCCAACCAAGATCCTGGACCGAGGCATTGCTATGATCTTGTAAGCACGTCTCTCTCTCTTGTATTGTTTTGTGCCTACCAGCGTGCTTTGCTAGGATTTTCAACCAGTAATCAGTATGTGCAGACAATGATTTCTACTACTGGCTGCTAAATTCGATATGTAGATGTCATACATGATACTACCTCGTACCTCCGTTCCTAAATATAAGTCTTTCTAGAGATTCCACTATAGGCTACATACGGGGCAAAATGTGTGAATCTACACTCGAAAATGCATCTATATACATCTGTATGTGGTCCATACTGGAATCTCTACAAAGACATATATTTAGGAACAGGGGCAGTACATTACACAAAATCGTAGGTGGCATGTAGGAATTCCAGTGCACTACATTAGGCTCCCTTAGAGTGCCTGCTAGTCCAGCATATAGAGTCATGGCTAGTTTATGGTACACACACAATTGATAATTGGTGGTTTAAATATGCGCAAGGGATATGCAATGTTGTATCATGTAGAGATGTCTGAAATTAGCTGTGTCAACTTGCAGATAGGGTTACACAATGAAAAAGTACAAGATGTATGTGGCAATTTCATGGAACATCGCAAAAAAGGAGAGGCAGCGGTGAGCCTATACAGTGTGCTATGGTATGTCACTCCTCCATTGCAATCATTGTGACATGTTATTTGTTTGCCAGTTCTATTAGCCAAGTTTCTTAGGGACAGTTATTACGAGTTATCCTAAGAAAATAAGCACATGTGAATATAAGCTCCATGTAATAAGCCAACCAGTTCTTTTCATTGCGTTTTCAGCTTATCTTTGGTATGATCAGTGGAAAGTCTAGATTGCATTTTTTTCATTTTGCTGCCCATATGGAAATTAATTTGACTTGCAAACATCACAAATTGAACCCAGTGCAGTAATTAATATGATAGGAAAACAGACCATCACTATTTGCTCAAAATGCAAATACAAAGATACCATCTACTTGGCACAATCTACTTTGGTCAATGTTTTCCATAGAGATCCCATTGCCTAATTTAAACGAAGAACTCATGACCCACATTTAAATGAAGAACAATTATTTATTGAAATTCGATGCTCCAAGTGGCTGGTTATTATCGTATAGCAGCACCACCTGAAAGCATCATTTAGTAGCAGCAGCAGCTCATAGCAACTCATCATACAACAGCAGCAGTCTGCAATTCATCATATACCAGCAGCAGCTCATAGCAATTCATCATATAGCAGCAGTAGGAGCAGCTCATAGCAATTCATCATATAGCAGCAGCAGGAGCAGCTTGTAGCAACTCATCATATAGCAGCAGCAGTAGTAGCTCACAGCAACTCATCATACAACAGCAACAGCTCATAGCAATTCATCATATAGCAGCAGCAGGAGCAGCCCATAGCAATTCATCGTATAGTGGATCAGAATGAAAATTTGGCAAAAAATTAGAGGAGATCCTCGCCTTGTTGGATGAGCTCATCCTTCAACAGCACCTCAAGGCCATGGCCTGGGAGGAGGGGAGGGGGAATAAGGTGCCTTCTACCGCAGTGTGGCATCAGCCGTAGTTGTGCAGCACCCGCCGGAGTAGTGCGTTGGACGAACCACAGTGGAGCAGCTGCTGGAGACCATGAGAATGAGGGGCGGCGCCAGAGGGAGGAGCAGCCAGGGAGATTTGCCCCTACCCGCCGGCCATGTAGCCTAGCTGGACATAGCATCGCCGAGGACTAGGCTAGATGGGACCAGTGGCGACGGCTCGCTGGAGGAACCCTAGTGCTGCAGGCAGGGGATCGATGTAGAGGGAAAGGGGAGAGGAGATGCAAGCGGGCAGGGCAATGAATGCTTGCGTGTTTGTTTTTACTTGAGGGTCAGGTGTGACACGGGCGTCAGCAGTTGCATTTTGAGTGTAATATAGGCAGACAACACAGTCATTTCACTATTCCCCTTCCCTTCAATTTTTAGTGAGGTTCTACCCGAAACACCCCCCTCCAAAGCGAAATTAGTTAAGCCCAAGCCCATAACTCAAAAATGACTTCCTTACATCTTTTATGGCTTATTTTGACAATATGCCCTGAAAAGGCGGAATCAAATTGGCCCTTAACCTGCAATTCAATTGTGTGTGCAATGATGAATCACTCCTTCCTGCTATATGTACATTTAGGCATCATCATACCTGGCATAACCTAATACATGTGCATTCCATTGTAGAATCTGGAATATGCAATGTTTGTGTTAGTTCATACGTTGCACATGATGTTTAAATGCCCCTTAAATCTGGTCAGTCAAGTGATGGTCTTTAAGCCTCCTTCTTTGCTTCTTTTCTTGATATGTAATATTTGCTCACACATCTGTTCAATTGCTTGTTTGCATCAGCCAGCCATACTAGGACTGTTTGCTTTGATTACTTGTTGTTCTTGACCTAACACTCTAACAGATCTTGTCAACAATTTAAACACTAAGGGCTGCTGTAGTGGGGCCTTGTCTAACTCATAGGTGACATAAAGGTTTGGCTGTACACTAGAGTAGGCTCTCTAAGAGTACCTGCAGATCCATTTCGAAGGTATGCCTAGTTTTTACATAGTGCAGACATAGTAAATGCTCATTTCATTGTGTGCAAGTGCAAGAGATGCGGCATGTTTCATTATGTGGTGTTGTTTTGTTATAATCTCATTCTTTTGTGTTCACAGACTAGAAAGTATGCATATTTATCTTCCAAGGAGACGAGTAACTAGTTTGTGTCACCTTGCAAAGGGGGTGCAATGAATATAAGATTGAGGATTTCCAAGTACAAGATGTTAGGAAGGAGCCTTGCAAGAGAAGTAGGAGCTGCGCTGAGCCTCTTCAACCTGCTAAGGTAAGTCACTGTATGCAACTCAATAGTTCAATTCCTTGTTTGTTTCAGGCATAGTTAATTTTCTCTTTTCAATTGCGTTATTTGTCCTTGGTTAATGAGATGCCCAAATAATCATGCCTGATGTTCGGTACTTGTATCACTATTAGTTGACATAATTAAAGGCCTTACCATTTAATTACTCTGCTGAAGTGTGCCTGAAGCTTTGAAGTCTATTAACCAACTATTATTGCATGAGGCTCACAATCTAGTTTATACTATGCTAATGATTGCATAGTTTTGCCTGCTGTAGTATGTTTGTATGAAACCCTCTGCTATTCATTATGCTCCCTAAGACTTTAATTGAGGCACAGAATGGCCAACTGCTTGCTTACTTATGCGCAACATGCTGTCTAAATTTGTAACTTGTCTGTGTTTTTGATTGGGCCCCAACATTATGCTCCTCTGGTGAGCTAAGAGGGATTTCTGTATGCAGGCTGCACAGACTATCTTTTTTATAATTTTTAAAATATCACCTGCTTATGCTTCATGACGTGTAACATTTTTTTTGAAAGTGACGTGTAACATTATTGTTAGTCCTGTTTTGCCATGTAGTACAAAATAGTGTCTTGTTCGCTTCACTGTTGTAACTATATTTTTGCCCTAGTCATGTGTACTTACAGAAACATTTCAGGATGAAGTGACATCAACACAAAGATCTGCGAGCAGTGCGGCATGGCCGTTACCGAATGATTATGGATTGGAATTGGAATGTGCTGATGTTCACAAGCATCAACTAGAGGTGGCAAGACAACGTGTACATGATTGTCAACGTATAATCAACAAGTTGAGACTGGACATGCAGGTATTAGATGCAGGAGTCAAAAAATGAAACAAGACACTGAGATAACCGTGAAGGAATTGGAGATTTTGCAGACTGAAATTTGTGCTATCTGAATCCGGCCAATCCTATTTTCTGAAGAGATTATAGTTCAAATGGAGTTAAGTTGATGCGCGTCCATGATGTATGAGTTGTATTTGCCCAGTGTATGTAATTTGTTGTTTGTGTATGCTTTATTATCACCTGTGCCGAACCATAATGCCCATTGGGTATAATCGGCTATAATTTCTTTATTGTATAGTGTAGAATTATTCTACCTTTCTATGCCTTGATCTCTTTGTTGTATAGTGTATGCTTTTTAGAGGTGATAGTATTGAGTAGGATAATTCCTTGAATATGCTATATCGTTCAAACGGGGGCCAACTCGCCCGACTATGGCCCTTCACGGGCCGTCGGATCCATGGGCCTTCTATGCCTCGTAGGATCCATGGGCCTTCTACGTCTCGTAGGATCCATGGGCCGCCGAATCATTTATGGGTATTGTACGGGCCTTTAATGGGCCATAGACGGGCCTTTAATGGAAATCGTACGTTTTATGGGCTGACCATAACGGGCCATTAATAGGCCGTGTTTGGTGATGCTAGGAAAATGGCCCAACAGACTAACGGTCCACAAACGGGCCGACCGTAACGACGGGCTGAATTTGGCCCACAAGCAGAAAATGACAGTAATGGGCCGTAAGTAACTGATTGCTGCAAATGAGCCCAAGAATAAATGGGCCCTTAGAAGGCTGAAAGTTAACTTGGGTTGGAAACGACCCAACGGAATAACGGGCCGTTAATGGGTATAAAGTGATACACTATTCATTACGGGCCAGTTTCACCACGGGCCGTTAATGGGTGTAAAGTAATACACTGTTCATTATGGGCCAGTTTCAGCACGGGCCGCTAATGGGCCAAGAGTTACAAAGGGCCTCATATGGGCCGAAATACGTCATGGGCTATACATGGGCCAGAAGTGAAAACGGGCTGGAATCATATTGGATGGCTCAGATGACGCTACTGGGCCTAATTCGGATAGGGCATAACGGGCCTTGGGTTAGCGGGCTATAAATGGGCTATATGCGAACAGGCCGTTAATAGGCTTTCCATGGGCCGGCCCGCCAGCTTTTGACCAAGTCAAACGGGCTAGCCTTTTAACAGGAATGGGCCACTGTTGGGCCGTGCCGTGTGTCGACGTATCATAGGCGCCTTCTGTCCAGTGAGTGGATGACATCTGTCCCAACGATGAGCCGACACGTGTTTCCTCTAGCCAATGATGATTTTACACGTGGAAAATCCCCATTGGTCGAGGCTGTTAACGGGTTATCGGATCCAAAACCTGACTCGATAGCTTAACGGTGTTCCGTTACGGTGGATGCCATGTGTCGGTCACCCTTGACGAAAGCACTTCTGTGACGCGCGATTTATCGTCATGGAAGTGGACACTTCCGTGATGATAATTTTGGTAATGTCATGGAACACTTCTACGACAGCACAGGTATGACTATCTTGATTCTGTCATAAATTTTTCATGGATGTACATGCATGACAAAAAACGCGACCTACTATGACAAACACGTATCATCACGGAAGTGTATTTTTTTGTAGTGAAGGAGCCTAAAAAGAAGCAGCAACAGCTTCATGCTAACCAAGATCTGCTCAATGATAAATGGACCAATGCCCTAGAAGCCGAAGAATTCGGCCTCAAGCGCCCAACCAAAAGCTACCCAAAGCGCAAATTGCTACCTCAGTTTGACGAGGAGGCGCCGGAATACATACCACCATCATAAAATGCGGCTGACCGACCACCACGTGGTCGGGACAAAACGGCAACTCACGCCGAACACCAGCCCGCCCTGCCTCATCGCACAGGTAGAGCTAAATTAGCCCATGGCCATACATATGACCTCCGGCAAAACCTGAACAATAAAGCAGGACATACCAGATCAATCTACGGATCGCGAGGACGTGCCTCGACATGCGACGACGGCCACCTATTCGGATGTGACAAACTTAGTCATACGCGGGCTGAAAACCGCAGACGGACTCCATCAGAGCTATGTCGCGATACGGCCCGATATAGAGGCGCCGCACACCCTCATTGCTTCACTGATGAGGTCATGGATCGCAAATTCCCAGAAGGGTTCAAACCCGTGAATATAGAATCATATGATGGAACCATGGACCCCGTAGCGTGGATCAAAGACTTCATTCTCCACATTGATATGCCCTGCGACGATGACCTCCATGCCATCAAATACCTCCCTTTAAAACTCAAGGGGCCAGCTCGGCATTGGATCAACTGTCTCCCTGGAAATTCTATTGGCAGCTGGGAGGACTTGGAAGAGGCCTTCCACGATAACTTCCAAGGTACATATGTTCGACCTCTGGACGCTGATGACTTAAGCCATATAGTTCAACAGCCTGGAGAGTCCGCTAGGAAATTCTGGACTAGGTTCTTAACTAAAAAGAACCAAATCATTGATTGTCCGGATGCCGAAGCCCTAGCAGCCTTCAAACACAGCATCCGCGATGAATGGCTCGCTCGCCACCTCGGCCAAGAAAAGACAAAATCCATGGCGGCCCTCATGGCACTCATGACCCGCTTTTGTGTGGGTGAGGACAGTTGGTTGGCCCATAGAAAAAACAATGCAAGCGACGCCGGCACCCCTAAAGTTAAAAATAACACAGACAAGTCTCGATGCAACAGATACAAGCGTCGAAACAACAGTGATAACACCGAGGATACGACGGTCAATGCCGGATTCAGTGGCTCTAAGTCCGGTCAGCGGAAGAAGTCGTTCCAAAAGAACAATTCAGGCCCATCCAGCTTGGACCGCATACTTGATCATCTGTACCAGATTCATGGCACCCCGGACAAACCAACCAATCATACAAATAGAGATTGCTGGGTTTTTAAATAGACCAACAAATTAAACGCCGAGAATTGGGAAAAGGGATCGCAAAGCGACGACGATGACGAAGAGCCCCGGCAACCAAACACAGGGGGACAGAAGAAGTTTGCCCTCAGGTCAAAACGGTGAACATGATATATGCTACCCACATCCCCAAGAGGGAGCACAAGCATGCGCTCAGGGACATCTACGTGATAGAGCCAGTCGCCCCAATATTTAATCCATGGTCGTCATGCCCGATCACTTTTGATCACCGGGATCATCCGACCAGTATCCGTCATGGTGGCTCAGCCGCACTGGTCCTAGACCCAATAATTGATGGGTTCCACCTGACTCGCGTCCTTATGGATGGAGGCAGCAGCCTCAATCTGCTCTATCAGGATACAGCGCAAAAAATGGGCATTAACTCATCACGGATCAAGCCCACCAGGGCTACCTTAAAAGGAGTCATACCAGGTGTAGAGGCCCGCTGTACGGGCTCAATGACACTAGAGTTTGTCTTCGGATCTCCAGACAACTTCCAAAGCGAGGAGTTAATCTTCGATATCGTCCCCTTCCACAGCGGCTATCATGCACTGATCGGACAAACCGTGTTTGCTCGATTCAACGTAGTACCACACTATGCTTATCTCAAGCTCAAGATGCCCGGTCCACGCGGCATCATAACGGTCAATGGAAATACGGAACGCTCCCTCCGTACGGAAGAGCACACAATTGCCTTAGCAGCAGAAGTATAGAGCGGCCTTCTCAAGCAGAACCTTAATTCGGCTGCCGATCCCACAGACACCGTTAAGAGGGTCCGAACTACTCTGCAGCAGGAGAGCTTGGCTCGTCAGGAGCTCGACTAGCAATCTGGCCTCCGTCTCAGTCCCGATCAAGTGGTGGCATTCGTGCCGCGCGTACACAACTACACACTCAAAATCCCATGGGCATCGACGAAGGCATAGCTAGCTTGTGGTCCATAGTACAGCTCAACCGACATCGGATACACACATACTTTCACTTTTACTTGTTTCCTTTTCAGGTCTCAATCCCACAGGCCCCATCTGGTGGTCTATTCATCGGTCCTCTTGAAGGATAAACATACCAAGACGGCGAGAAATGCAGACATATGGGGGACTTTTTAGGTGATTCTGTTAACGATAACTCTACCTGTTTTTCAGGACCCACATGCAGCTCTCCCTTGGTTTCGGCATGTCAAATAGCCTGTTGCTTATCGCACTACCTGTATCAATGCGCCTTGACATACTAATTAAATTACAATGAGAACAGTTTGCGGCTGGATCTTTAGGACCCCCAGCCTTTTACCTTTGCACATTTTATATTTTCTTTCTCTTTTTTCTCTCAGCTCCCCTGTGGATAACCCTATCAGGTAGCACCCGTACACTTTGGTACGTTTGATGTTTGCCATGGGCTTCATAGCACCCCACATTACAGCAACAAAAGTCCGAACACTTTTTATAAGTATAGTTCAGCACCCCGAATTTACCATTATATGCATTGGCTCCGGATCATGTCTTTGGTCAATAGTTGGGTTTCCCGGCTCCTGTGCTTGCTACCTTACGTTCCACTATATCGGCTAAGGTAGTAAAGGGATAACTACTGCAATTGTGCCTTGGTTTATCCGAAGGAGCACCTCAGTAGAGAAAGCCGAAAACTGACTGTCATGATGCGGCGAGAGCCGGTAAGCTGTTCGGAGGTTACAAATCATTGGAGATTTCTTCCGCATTACGTGAAGGATCGGTACTTCCCGATCAGACGCTTATAGCACTCTAGTTCGGATACTAGGGGTTGCGCCCATGTTTTTATTGTAAAACTCCTATGGCTAAGTGAGGGCGTTCAAGCCGCATAGTCTGGTTGCCTAGTTCGTTGCGCTAAACAACTCCTTCAAGGACCATATAAATAATTGGATCAAGATTGTTTAGATTCCATCCCGAACACCCCCGTACTACCTATGTGGGGGCAGAAGCCGACGACTAGCCAAACCTTAGATTTCATACAACGCGGCCGCACAGGAGGAAAAAATTAAAACATAACAAGCATTATATTACATAACATCATTGTTTCATGTTACAAGACAGGATACTACGAATATTTTCATGGGAATATAACACCATTCGCACATTGCTCCGCCACTAGGTGGGATCCCTCCAGGACACCATCAAAATATAACTCGGGTCGGCGGTGCTACTTGCTCTCAGGCGGCCCCTCGGTCATCAGCTTCTCGGCATCCATCTTCGCGCAGTGCATCTTGACACGAGCAAAGGCCATCCGGGCACCTTCAATACAGACCGACTGCTTTATGACCTCAAGCCATGTGCAGGCACTAACAAGCCGCTTCACAATTCTGAAGTAGCTGCTGGGTATCGGTGCGCCAGGCCATAGTCGGACTATCAGGTCCTTCATGGCTAGCTCGGCCGCCTTGTGCAGCTCGACCAGCTGTTTCAGCTGGTCGCTGAAGGGAACCGGCTGTTCTGGTCCAAGATATTGAGACCAGAACAGCTTCTTCGTATAACTCCCTTCTTCGGCTCGATAGAACTCAGCAGCATCTGATACGCTGCGCGGCAAATCTGTAAACGCCCCTGGAGAGCTCCAAATTCGGGTAAGTAAAAGGAACGTTTCCTTCACATACTTGCTTTTCATAATGAAAGCATTACCCGTCGCAATCTTCTTGGCCGCCTGGATTTCCTAAAGGGCGCTCTAGGCCTCGGCTCGAGCCTGTTGTGCGCTCTAGCGGGCCTTCGCAAGTTCGGACGCTTGCGTCTTAGAATCATGCTCCAAGGACTCGTACATCTTGACGGCATCCTGGAGCTCTTGCTGGAGCTCGCTGACCCGGGCCTTGGCTGCTTCTCGTGCGCGGTCACTGCATACCTTAGCTGTCCTCCAGCTGCTTCTTCATGAGACCAAGCTCTTCTTCGGCCCACTCCAGGCTCTGCTTCAGGCCGGAGACCTCCGAAGTATGAGCGGTAGCAACCAGCAGCGATGCCTGCTTATTCACATAGACATCTTAAGTTAGACTCCTGCGAAAATTATTTTGATCCTCTGTTTGGCTTTTTTCCGAACACCGAGCAGAGCATCAGGGGCTACTGTCTACACTGTGATATCCTTTCTACAATTACATTACTTACCTCAAAGCCTGTTAAAAGGCTTGTGCAGGCTTCAGTCAGTCCTCTTTTGGTGGACCGAACCTTCTCGATCACTGTACCCATAAGGACACGGTGTTCATCCACAATGGAAGCGCCTCGCAGCGCTTCCAGTAGATTATTCGGTGCCTCTGGTTGGATAGAGGTCATCGGCAGAACAGGCACACCTCCTCCTTTCGAGGAAGGCCATTCGCTCGACTCGAGAGCCATGTAGGTCTCCGGAATGGTATCCGGCTAGGGGCCGAATGAAATTTGGTCACGTCACCAGTCCCCACGAGGGCTTTTTCCCCCATGTGTCCGGCGGCCGAGGAGTCATCCTTGGGCGCCACCCTGACGATCTTCGGAACCTCCCCCCGGTCTAGGAAGGTCCTTTGGGACACCACCTCGTAATCACCCTTGGTTGAGACAGAGTGAGTGGGCGACGGAGACATGCTAGCCATCTCCTTTGAATCTAGCGAACCCTTTCTCGAGGATCGCTGGGAGCTATCGCGGGCCGGACTGCGATGGCATAATTTAAACATATTAATATTAGAAAATGGAAAGGCCAGGCATTTGGACATCCATAAGGTTTTTGGTACTTACGAGGCGGCCCGAGGCTTGGTCCCGGGCATTCGCTCCGGACTGCTATCGACATCTCACGCGGAGTTACCCGAAGGGAGCCCTTCCCCCTCTTGGGTTGTAACACCCACAATGCGGCTATATCTCCCACGTGTCGGGGCACGACTTAGAGGCATAGCCGCATGGTAGGCATGTCGCAAGAGGGGTAATCTTTTCACATCCCATGTACTAAATAAGAAAGGGATAAAGGGTCGGCTTTCAATCGCCACTTCACACAATACATAAATATAACATACATCATCTAGAATACAATCAAGGTCCAACTACGGAACCAAAATAAAAGAAGACAACCCCAAATGCTAGATCCTCAATCGTCCCAACTGGGCTCCACTACTGATCTAAAGGAAACGAAATGAAACAACGATCAAGATCTTCATCGAGTTCCCACTTCAGCTCAGTTGCGTCACCTGCACTGGTATCATCGGCACCTGAAACTGTTTGGAAGTATCTGTGAGACACGAGGACTCAGCAATCTCACACCCGCTAGATCAAGAATATTTAAGCTTATGGGTAGGAAAGGGTAGTGGGGTGGAGCTGCAGCAAGCACTAAGCATATATGGTGACTAACTTACGCAAATGAGAGCGAGAAGAGAAGCAATGCACGGTCGAGAAGCTATAAGTGATCAAGAAGTTATCCTGAAGCTACTTACGTTCAAGAATAACACAAGAACAGTGTTCACTTCTCGGACTCCACCGGAAAGAGACCATCACGGCTACACACGTGGTTGATGCATTTTAATTAAGTTAAGTGTCAAGTTCTCTACAACCGGATATTAACAAATTCCCATCTGCCCATAACCACGGGCATGGCTTTCGAAAGTTGAAAATCCTGCAGGGGTGTCCCAACTTAGCCCATCACAAGCTCTCACGGTCAACAAAGGATATTCCTTCACCCGAGAAGACCCGATCAATCTCGGAATCCCGTTTACAAGACATTTTGACAATGGTAAAACAAGACCATCAAGACCGCCCGATGCGCCGACATCCCGGTAGGAGCTGCACATATCTCGTTCTCAGGCCAACATCGGATTGTCCAAGATTCCGGTAGGCCAACCCAGAGTTGCCCCTGGTGGCCACCGGCGACTGACAGGTTCGGACCAACACTTAGACAAGCACTTGCCCGGGGGGGTTAAAATAAAGATGACCCTTGAGTCAGCAGAAGCCAAGGGAAGGTGATAGGTTGTTAGGCAAATGTAAAACCAAAGTTGGGCCTTACTAGAGGAGTTTTATTCAAAGTGAACTGTCAAGGGGTTCCCATAACACCCAACCGCGTAAGGGACGCAAAATCAAGGAACATAACACCGGTATGACAGAAACTAGGGTGGCAAGAGTGGAACAAAACACCAGGCATAAGGCCGAGCCTTCCACCCTTTACCAAGTATATAGGTGCATTAAAGTAAATAAGATATAATAATGATATCCCAACAATATCCATGTTCCAACATGGAACAAACTTCATCTCCACCTGCAACTAGCAACGTTATAAGAGGGGCTGAGCAAAGTGGTAACATAGCCAAGCAACGGTTTGCTAGGATGGTTGACAAAGGTTAGAGGCTATCATGGAAATTTGGGAGGCTTGATATAACATGTGGTAGGTAGCGCGACATAGCGATAGAGCAAACAACTAGCAAGCAAAGATAGAAGTGATTTCGAGGGTATGGTCATCTTGCCTGCAAAGTTCTCAGAGTTGAAGAAAGCTTGAACTTCGTTAGCGTACTCAATAGGTTCCTCGATCACGTACTCGTATCTCGGCTCTACCCAAAGCAATAACACAAGAAAAGGAACAACAATCAACCACGGTGCAATGCACAAGCAACATGATGCAGAACATGGCACGATATGCGAGATGTGATATGCAATGCATATGCGTGCTCCGGAAGGAAAAGGATGAACAAGGCATCATCTTGGCAAACAAAGTGTTCCGCTGGAAAGATGAGATGATTTCGGTCGAAATCGATATAAAGATCACCGAAATCGGATGCACGGTTTGCAAATGGCAAGTAAAACAAGAATGGCACAATTTTGCGATTAATAGCACAATGCCATCTAGAATGCAACAAGAAACTAAGCTACTGCACTCCAACATAGCAACAAAGCACATGGCAGTGATCTACTCAAGATGCTTAACAAAACATGAACAGTGAGCTACGGCTAAAACACACAAGAACAGATTCAAACAAGCATGGCAAAAGTGTAAAAGATAATAGCATCACAGACTTGGTGAAAATACTAACATGCCAGAAATAACATCAGGAAGCCATGTTTAGAGCAAGCTAACAACATGCTACAGGAGCAGATCATAGCAAAACAAGGCATGGCATGAATATACTAAATGCATAGAACAAAAGTCCCTTACTGACCATGAGCCAAACAGGATCAGAAGATATGATGGCACCCATGTAAACATAGCAAGTTTTATTAAAAGTTTCAGACTTAGCAGAAAACAGAGCATGGCATAAACAGAATTATGAAGGAATCTTTGCGAGCTCGATTCACTCACCACAAGACATTGCATGACAAAACAAGCATAGCATCAGCAAGAATACATGTTCATGAAGCTAACGGTGGCAAGAGCAAGTTCATAGCATGCAAGGATCAACTACAACAACCATGGTAAAATCGATTAACATGTAAACTATCTGCCAGGAACATTTTATAGCAAAAGTAGAGCAAGATTAAGACATGCGAGGGCAATCCATAATTGCAAACAGGGGCATGGATGGATAAAGCATAACCATATGTCCAAATCATCCTTACTGGAGAAACTCAAAACAAGCATGGATCTCACTATAGCATCATGGTTACATGGCATCAAAATAACAGCAGGAAAATGACTTGGTAAAATCCTCAGTCTCTGAAATCAGCAATATCACGAAGGCTACTTTGCATGCTTGTGCTAGTCACCACATTGATCACAAAAATACATGGCAAGAACCCCTGTAAAGATGGCATGGCATAGATCAAAACACATGTAGAGCTCATGCCCATATGTAGCACACAACAAATGTGACAAAACTAACAAATCCTCATACTCTGATAAGTAATAGCACCTAACAATTTATAGCACTCTCACATCAATGATTTGGGCGACAAGATGGACTCAAACAAGCATGCCACAATGGAATGAAATGAAGAGCATCTCATAATGAATATTTTGATATATCATATGCATGAAATGGAGTTACGGTCATGGAGTTATGATGCGTTGAACAGAGCATGAAAACATATGGATTCAGGGACTTAGTGAAAAATCAACCTCCGAGAAAGTCAACACGGGACGGAGAGATCCTGGGACAGAGTGGATCGGGACGGATCCGGGGAGTTTGGTTCGCGGGGTTGGTGGCTCTGATCCCGGCGATCGGATCCGGCCGGAGTGGAGCTCCGGCAAGCTCCGGCGACGACGGGGAGGCGGCAGGCGTGGCGAGCGGCGGCGGCCATAGGCGAGCGGCGAGGCCGGGCGACGCTAGGCGGTGGGGACGCGGGCGTACGGTGGCAGCGGCGCTAGGGCGGCGGAGACGCGGGCGTGCGGTGGCGGCGGCGCTAGGGCGGCGGAGACGTGGACGGCGAAGGCGAGCGGGGCAGCGCCGGTGAGGCGCGCGGCGGCGCGGTAGAGCTGGCGGCGGGGACGGGAGGCCGGCGGCGCGGGGGGCCGGTTGCGCCCGGGACGGGCCGGATGCGGGCCGGGCGGGCCGCGGCGGTGGGAGGCGGCGCGGGGACAGGTGGCGCGGTCCGATTGGACGAAGGGGCAGTGGGGGACATGTCCGACACGTGGTGGACGTGTCCGGCGGCGCGAGGAGGAAGACTGCTAGGGTTTAGACCTGAAATTTGGACGAGCACATATATATAGGTGGGAGGAGGTAGGAGTGTCCAAATGGAGTGTAGTTTTCGCCCACGCGATCGTAATCCGACGGCGGAGGACATGGGAGTGGTTTGGAAGGGTTATTGGGCCGTGATACATCTCCAACATATCTATAATTTTTGATTGGTCCATGCTATATTATCTACTGTTTTGGACTATATTAGGCTTTATTTTCCACTTTTATATTATTTTTGCGACTAACCTATTAACCGGAGGCCCAGCCCAAAATTGCTGTTTTTTTGCCTATTTCAGTGTTTCAGATAAACGGAATATCAAACGGAGTCCAAGCGGAATAAAATCTTCGGGAACGTGATTTTCTCACTGAACGTGATCCAGGAGACTTGGACCCTGCTCCAAGGAACAAAAGAGGCAGTCACGAGGGTGGGGGGCGCCCCCCCTAGGGTGCCCCCCTGCCTCGTGGGCCCCTCGTTGCTCCTTCGGCGTACTTCATCCTCCTATATATACACACGTACCCCCAAACGATCAGAACTGGAGCCAAAAACCTAATTCCACCACCGCAACTTCTGTATCCACGAGATCCCATCTTGGGGCCTGTTCCGGAGCTCCACCGGAAGAGGTCCGTCATCACGGAGGGCTTCTACATCATCATAGCCTCTCTGATGAAGTGTGAGTAGTTTACCTCAGACCTTCGGGTCCATAGTTAGTAGCTAGATGGCTTCTTCTCTCTCTTTGAATCTCAATACAAAGTTCTCCCCCTCTCTTGTGGAGATCTATTCGATGTAATCTTCTTTTTGCGGTGTGTTTGTTGAGACCGATGAATTGTGGGTTTATGATCAAGTCTATCTATGAATAATATTTGAATCTTCTCTGAATTCTTTTATGTATGATTGGTTATCTTTGCAAGTCTCTTCGAATTATCTGTTTGGTTTGGCCAACTAGATTGGTAGTTCTTGCCATGGGAGAAGTGCTTAGCTTTGGGTTCGATCTTGCGGTGTCCTTACCCAGTGACAGAAGGGGCAGCAAGGCACGTATTGTATCGTTGCCATCGAGGATAACAAGATGGGGTTTATTTCATATTGCATGAATTTATCTCTCTACATCATGTAATCTTGCTTAAGGCGCTACTCTGTTTTTAACTTAATACTCTAGATGCATGCTGGATAGCGGTCGATGAGTGGAGTAATAGTAGTACATGCAGAATCGATTCGATCTACTTGTCACGGACGTGATGCCTATATACATGATCATGCCTAGATATTCTCATAACTATGCTCAATTCTGTTAATTGCTCAACAGTAATTTGTTCACCCACCGCAGAATACTTATGCTCTTGAGAGAAGCCACTAGTGAAACCTATGGCCCCCGGGTCTATTCTCATCATATCAATCTCCATTACTTTAATATTGCTTTGCTTTTTTACTTTGCCTTTACTTTTTACTTTGCATCTTTATACCAAAAATACCAAAAATATTATATCTATCAGATCTCACTCTCGTAAGTGACCGCGAAGGGCTTGACAACCCCTAATCTCGTTGGTTGCGAGTAGCTATCGCTTTGTGCAGGTACGAGGGACTTGAGCGTGGGCTCCTACTGGATTGATACCTTGGTTCTCAAAAACTAAGGGAAATACTTACGCTACTCTGTTACATCATCCCTTCCTCTTCGGGGAAAACCAACGCAAGCTCAAGACGTAGCAGGCCGTTTTGGAGGGGTGTTGGGCTGCAACACACAAGAGGCCTTTGCGGTTCCCCGGTTAACCGTTGGAGTATCAAACGGACTCCAAATGGCACGAAATTTGACAGGCGGTCTACCGGTGGTGTACCAAGGCCGCTTGGCAAATCTCGGTCCATTCCGAGAATGTTTAACAGCCGCTCACGAAAAGAGACAAAAGGGCGCGCTGGAGGACGTAGGAGTGTCGAATTGCAAAACGGACAACGGGGAAAATGCTCGGATGCATGAGACAAACACGTATGCAAAATGAGATGCACATGATGAGATGATATGAAATGCATGACATGAACAAAATGCAAAACAAAGACAAAAACCCAACCATGAAAGAAATATCATATCGCATCTCCGGAAAAGGCAAGAGTCGGAGTTACATATATGAAAAGTTGTATCCGGGGCGTTACAACACTCCACCACTACGAGAGGATCTCGTCCCGAGATCTAGCATGGCACCGGAGGGAAAATGGTAGAAGAAGGGGTAAAACAAAGTTGCTTCTTTGACCAACGAGTGAAACCAAAGAACCTTGAAAGGTTGAACAATTTGAAAGAAAGAATACAACGGAGATGATCGAAGTTGAAAACACTCCGTTAGGAAAGGGGAACAAGGAAGAACAAATTTGGACAGCACTCCGATTGAAAAGAGATGCAAGACTTGATAAGGAAAAAAGAACTTGAGCAGAGGGCACAACACTCTGGTTAAATGGATAAGCACGAAAAGAACACGATCATCACAACTTGAGATGATGAGAGGAGAGAGCAACAACACAATGCCTCTGGAGGAAGAAAGAATGGAATGAAATGAACGGAGGGAAACAAGATCTTGAGAGAGCACGCTTACAACATATTCTCGAATGGAGTTGATGGATTATCAACAACGAAATGATAAGCTTGATGTGGGCTTATGGAAGACAACTCAAAATTGTGAGATGAAATTCTTCCATTAACGGAAAACGAAATATTGGATTGATATCAACAAGAAGACGAGAAGCTTATAGTGATCAAGAGGGTAACTGAAGAACTTGGGTCATTTATAAGCACCATAAATAGCAACAACCCTAATGGAAAGCTTTAGGTGAAATCTATACCAAGATAACTCCAAGGAAGAAAATGATGGGTTTAAATATCTCATTCCTGAACTTGTGAATCATGAAACACAAAGAAATTGTCAAGAATGACATAACACCACCGCAAAAGATAGGTATAAAGAATTGCACTTCGGAATGCAAGATGAAGAATGCTTGAACTCCTCAAAACAAGACATGTGTTGATCACCATGTTTATTTGAGAGTATAGCTTGGCGGATATTAATTTCGAGAGAAAACTTGAGGACAATTTAAGAATGAAAGGAATCCTTGATGAGCCATCATGTAGAGCCTCCATGAAGAACTCCGGTAAACAAAATGATGATAAAAATAAAGAGAAGTTGAAAACACAAGGTGAATCCTTGCAATGATTTAGATGGAGCTTCACGATGATATAACCGAGAAAAACTTGGAACTTCGGAAAGAAAGATGAACAAAAGAAATCAAGAATTTTGATGAACCTCCAGAATAAGGAATTAATCATTTGGATGAGACAAGAATAAGAATTACATTATGCTTATCCTTCACCAATTTAAAGTGATGATAAGTAACGGATTTGGCATACTACTTATTCTTCTTGAAAAGATTGAAAGAGCTATCGCCAAACATGAGAAGAGTCTTCAACGATCCACTGGTAGGATTGGAAAGAATGAATGAATCTATATGAGAACATGGGAAGAGGAATCTTGAACAAACCACCGTAAGAATTGAAAATGAAAGTGGAAAAAGCACAAATCACGAGGAAGAATTTGAAAATGAACGAAGATACTTGAGGGGATTTAGATACAAGTGAACAAAGAGATCCCGGGCTGATTAGCGAATACTTGAATGATGCACCGGTAAAATTTTGGAGAACAATAGCTGAAAGCTGAGAATGAATAATTATGAGATGATGGGCTCTGGATGATCGAGAAAGGAACGCAACTCCTGAAATGCGTCGGATGGGTGAAAAGAATTCTCACGATCGAAAAAAATTATGAGAGGATGGCACCAAGCTAGAATCATGACTCTTTGAGAGAACAGATAAGATTTGGAGGAAAACTCTTCTTTGGTCTTCAAAATCTAAGAATGACGAAGAGAAACACCACCATGAATTATTTAGACACTCCGGAAGAGTCAAAAGCGAAGAGGTTGAGCCAACGATGAAAAGAATTTGACAGATCTTGGAGAAATACATATGACTAATGATAATGCATTCTTACATCAAACTTTGAAATGAATTTGAGAATAACCTCGGGAAAAGAAGAGTCAGGTAAGATCCTGGGAAAAGACCTGTGGGTTAGGGCCCACTCAAAAGACACACCTTTGAACGAATTTGAAGAGAGATTGCACTAGTTGATTTAAATGGCTTGAATAAGGTAAGACCTCGAAAATAGCTTGGATTGATCAAGAATAGAAGCACTAATCTTCCGAGATATCTTCAGCTGAAAGTGCAACTATCCCAAGGTGGTTTTGGTAATTCATAACAACATATAGCTCATTGAGCTAATGCTATTCCAAGATGATTATTTCAGGAAAGCTCAATGATTGGCATGGCATGGATATGAAAGTGGAACCCTCAAAATGCTAAGGACAATGGATTGGCTCAAGCTCAAAAGCTCAAGACTCTTCATTTTATATTTTAGTGATCCAAGATCACATTGAGTCCATAGGAAAAGCCAATACTATTAAGGAGGGATGAGGTGTTGCTTAATGAGCCTCTTGCTTCATGTGCTTAATGATATGCTCCCAAAACCCTCAACTACTTTCCCATATCCACATATGACCTAAACTCTAAGCCAAATTCGGTCCTACCGATAAGGATCTCGATCCCACCGAGATGGGGTTGCAAACTCTCTGTTTCCCTTTTGTAACTTTTCGGTCCCACCGAAAGAGCGATAGGTCCCACCGAGATTGCAACGTAAACTCAGTGTTTCCCCTTTGTAACTTTTCGGTCTCACCGAGTTCCACTTGGTCCCACCGAAAGAGCAAATCGGTCCCACCGAGTTTGCCTGACCAACTCTCTGGTTAGCTAATTACCAAACTCGGTCCCACCGAGTTTGTGTAATCGGTCTCACCGATATTACGTTATGCCCAAACCCTAACCGAATCGGTCCTACCGAGTTGCATGTCAGTCCCACCGAAATTCCTAACGATCACTAGGTTTACTATTTCGGTCAGACCGAGTTTTATGATTCGGTCCCACCGAGATTGGAAAACTGTGTAACGGTTGGATTTTGTGTGGAGGCTATATATACCCCTCCACCTCTTTCTCATTCAATGAGAGAGCCATCAGAACACACACATCATTCCAACTCATTTGTTCTGAGAGAGAACCACCTACTCATGTGTTGAGATCAAGACATTCCATTCCTACCATATGAATCTTGATCTCTAGCCTTCCCAAGTTGCTTTCCACTCAAATCTTCTTTCCACCAAATCCAAATCCTATGAGAGAGAGTTGAGTGTTGGGGAGACTATCATTTGAAGCACAAGAGCAAGGAGTTCATTACCTACACACCATTTGTTACTTCTTGGAGAGTGGTGTCTCCTAGATTGGCTAGGTGTCACTTGGGAGCCTCCGACAAGATTGTGGAGTGAACCAAGGAGTTTGTAAGGGCAAGGAGATCGCCTACTTCGTGAAGATCTACCGCTAGTGAGGCAAGTCCTTCGTGGGCGATGGCCATGGTGGGATAGACAAGGTTGCTACTTCGTGGACCCTTTGTGGGTGGTTGCTTCTTCGTGGACCCTTCGCGGGTGGAGCCCTCCGTGGACTCGCGCAACCGTTGCCCTTGGGTGGAGCCCTGTGTGGACTCGCGCAACCGTTACCCTTCGTGGGTTGAAGTCTCCATCAACGTGGATGTAGGATAGCACCACCTATCCGAACCACGGGAAAAACATCCGTGTCTCCAATAGCGTTTGAATTCTCCAAACCCTTCCCTTTATATTCTTGCAAGTTGCATGCTTTATTTTCCGCCAATATACTCTTTGCATGCTTGCTTGAATTGTGTGATGATTGCTTGACTCTTCCTAAAATAGCTAAAATCTGCCAAGAACTAAAATTGGGAAAAGGTTAAGTTTTTATTTGGTCAAGTAGTCTAATCACCCCCCCTCTAGACATACTTTCGATCCTACAAGTGGTATCAGAGCTTTGGTCTCCATTTGCTTGATCTCCATAGCTTTTGGTGGTCATAGCCTTGGTTTCACAACCTAGGAGAGTATGGCGTCTAGCGAGGGAAATTATCACCGTAGAGGTCCTTACTTTGATGGTACTAATTTTGCTAGTTGGAAGCATAAAATGAAAATGCATATTCTTGGACATAACCCCGCTGTTTGGGCTATTGTGTGTGTTGGCTTGCAAGGTGACTTCTTTGAAGGGAGAGAACCAAACCGTGAAGCTACCGCGGAAGAGTTGAAGATGTTGAAATGCAATGCTCAAGCTTGTGATATTCTCTTCAACAGATTGTGCACCGAAGAATTCAACAAAATCAGCCGCCTTGAGAATGCAAAGGAAATTTGGGACACTTTGATTGATATGCACGAGGGTACCGACTCCGTCAAGGAATCCAAGTTGGATGTGCTTCAAAGCCAACTTGACAAGTTCAAGATGAAGGATGGTGAAGGTGTCGCTGAAATGTACTCTAGGCTTGCTCTCATCACAAATGATATTGCCGGCTTAGGAAGTGAAGAGATGACCGATAAATTCATCATCAAGAAGATCCTAAGAGCCTTGGATGGAAAATATGATACCGTGTGCACATTGATCCAAATGATGCCCAATTACAAAGATCTCATGCCAACGGAAGTGATTGGAAGAATTGTTGCTCATGAGATGTCACTTAAGGATAAAGAGGAACTTCACAACAAATCAAGTGGTGCCTACAAAGCCTCATGTGAAGCCCCTACATCATCAAGTGAGAAACAAGACTTCAATGAAGAATTGAGCTTAATGGTGAAGAACTTCAACAAGTTCTACAAGAGTAGAAGCAAAGATAGAAGCTCCAAATCAAGGTCCTACAATGACAAAAGATCTTCTAGTCAAGAGTGAAACTGTTACAATTGTGGAAGACCTGGACACTATTCCAATGAGTGTACGGCTCCCTACAAGAGAAGAGAAGATTCTCCAAAAAGAAGAAGCAAAGGATCACCACAAAGAGAGAGAAGGAGTAGAGATGATCGTTTTGAACAAACATACTCACGGAGAAGCAAGGATTCGGAAAGGAAGGAAAAATCATCAAGGAGCTACACAAGACGAAGACATCAAGCTCATGTTGGTGAATGGGTATCCGGCTCCGACTCCGACAGCCACTCTGAGAGAAGTTATCACTCTGACTCCGAAGATACTCAAGATGAAGGTGTTGCCGGTCTAGCACTTGTGTCAACCAACTCCTACGACATATTTGACTCACCAAATGAAGGAATTGGAAGATGCTTCATGGCCAAAGGTCCTAAGGTAACACACCCCGAGTATGTTGATTTCAATAGTGATGAAGATGACTTGTTAGGAGATGATTTTATTGGTGACAACTCTAGTGATGAATACTATTATGAAAGACCAATTAATCATGCTAATCAAGATAAAACGAGTGACAATGATAAGGAGAAGATTGAGGCCCTAACTAAAGAACTAAAAACTCTTAAGTTAGCTCATGACACTATCTTCGAAGATCATCGAGAACTTTTAAGAGCTCATGAGAAGCTACGCTTTGAAAAGCTCAATCTTGAGCAAGAGCATGAGTTCTTAAAAGCAATCAATGATGATCTCCGCAAGAAAAGTTCTTCTTACATTGCCAAGCGTTTACTCTTATCCACTTACATGCCTCAAGTCAAGTCTAGTAACAAGAAAGATTCTTCCTCTAGTAGTAACAATGATCATGCTAAATCCAATATTGTTGCTTCTAGTAGTTCTCTTGATTCCACTAATGATTCTCTTAGCCAAGTTACACTTGAGCAAGAAAATAGCTTATTGAAGGGAATTATAGAGAAAGGAGTGTACAAAAGCCTTGCCGGGAGTAAGCAATTCGAGGAAATTGTGCGCAAGCAAGGAATGCACCGGAAGAATCAAGGTGTTGGTTTTGAACGAAAGTTCAATGCCAATGGAGTTGAATGGGAAGAAGATCAATACCCCAAGACGTAGTTTGTCCCTCAACAAGAGAAGTTTTTCAAAGGGACACAAGCTCAAGATGATCTTCCACCACAAGACTACGAGCAAAAAGGCAAGGACAAGCTTCAAGAGGAAATTGATGCATTTGAAGAAGCTCCTAAGACCTTAGTCAAGTGGATTCCCAAGACTACTTCAAGTTCCACTTCATCAAGTACGACTACAACTCCAAGGATTCCCATCAAGATGATGTGGATCCAAAAGAAGAAGAACTAGAGAGTTCTTGAGGGTGACTCCACCAACATACTTCACTCTTATCATTTTGCAAGAACAAGTGCAATCAACTTCCACATCTTGCACTAGTTCAAGGAGTCACAAACCCTCTTGTTGGTAAGACAAGGGACAAGGTAACCTAAAGTTTTCATGGACATCATCTTTTGTGTGCATCACTCTATGTCTATGGATATCCTTGTTTGTTCCTTGTGGGACTAACCCATGTAGGTATTGAAAGTGCAATTCACTCAAAAGGATAGCTCCAAGAGATCTACATCAACATTGAGCATCCACATCTTCAATATCTACATGAAGTCATCATCGACAAAACCCAAGGTTAGTTCATCCCTCTTAGGGGGGATATCACATCTAGGGGGAGCTTTACTCTAAGTGAGCTAAAGCAACTCTAAAGATGTGAACAAAACAATGCTTTATGTAAAAGTGGTAACCCCACTTGAGCTTAAACGATGAGTATGACCTACGATCAAGTGTTCTCACTTGACTCCTAAGTCAATATACTCATATATAGATGACCTAGTCATCGCAAATTGCTTGACAGATGCTAGAATTGGTTGTGCATGCTTTGCCACATATTTCATTTGCCATCTTATTGTGTGAGCATGCTGATTGCATATTTTACTCATTCGAGGACATCCACTTGTTGCTTTGATTGTTTGGCTTTATCTTCTTTTGCCAAGTGGATGGACAAGAATGCCTAAGAACCTCCTCTAGCTATCTATGCTTTTCTCGTATCAAACTCTATTCATGCTGCATCACAAAATTTGATCAAGTCAGATTCGAACCACTCTGTGTGAGGAGCGCTCGGAGTCCCCGATTCGTCATAGACTTAAACTTCCAAAACCTCTTTATGAATCTCGGTCTGACCGATACTCCACTTTCGGTCCTACCGAGTTCATTAAGTTGATCTAGGTTTTCGATCTCGGTGCAACCGATTTGAACTTTTCGGTCACACCGAGTTGCAAAAACTGCACACAGTTTTGCATCTCGGTGCCACCGAGTCATTCCACTCGGTCACACCGACAGGGTCGGGCTATATATAGTGACGGGCAGAATTTTGGAAATTTCTCCGAAACCTCCTCGCCCGCGCGATAGCCTGCTCTGCCCCCGAGGTCTCTGGATCGTCTCCTCGCCACCAGCAGCCTCCAGTCGCTGGTCTTTGCCGCCGTCAACGGATTTCTGCCCCGCCGTTGCCGCCGTAGCAAGTCCACGCCGAACTAGGGTATGGACTTGACCTTTGTGCTATTCCTCAATCTGATTCCTAGCACATTGTGATCATGATGTTTCTTGCCACGTTTGATAAACTCCTATCTAGTCAAATCGCTCATAGATTAGGTTTGATTCAAAAATTCTAGGTTTAGGTTTCCGCCGAAACCATCTCGGACCCACCGAGTTGAAAAACTCGGTCCCACCGATCTGGCTTTTGCCATTGCACAAGTGAAACTCGGTCTGACCGAGAATAACTTATCGGTGCGACCGATTTTGGAATTCTGTGAAACCCTAGCAGTCTCGGTGCCACCGAACTGTGACTCGGTCTGACCGAGTTCACCAGTTCTGGTGCCAAAACTGCTTCGGTGTCACCGAGTTTGAAAATCGGTAGATCCGAGATGCTTTCTGTGGAAGACTAAAACTAAGTTTTTGAATCAATCTTTTGCAAAAATCTCTGTCTTTTTGTGATGCTCATCCACTCTATCTTATCCATAATCTATTCACAGGGTCAGCAGTCAGCGAGCAACATGTCTGATCAAAGTGACAGCCAAAACCTCTCAGAGCAGCAAGTTGTCATGAGTGAGGTCACTAGCCCCTCAAGTTCTTCTGATGATGGCAGCAGGAGCACACCCAGCAATCTGCCTAAGGCTGCCACACGTCAAAGAAAGAAGAGAACGTCTGATTCTAAGGATGAAGACTATGTGGCAGAGGTAGAGGCCACTTCCAAAAGGGTTGATCCAGCTCAAGGCTCAAAGCCAGGCCTGAAAGTCAAGAGGCCAGCAGGGAGGCAGCCAATGTCAAAGGCTAGAGCCTCAACCGAGAAGCCTGCACCTGCTCCCATTGAGCCCATTGCTGCTAAGGGCAAAAAGAGGAAGGAAAGAGTGAAGAAGACAGTAGCCAAAGTGCTTGGGAGAGCCTCCATCATGGTAGAGGAGGAGGAGGAAGAAGAGGCAGCTGCACCAGCGCCCAAGGCACCCAAACTCATGGGAGATGCCATAAGATCAGGAACAGCTGCATCCAAGCCCAAGGAAGCTCCTAAGGCTGCATCTAAGCCTAAGACAGCTCCAAAGAGAAACACAAGGAGTATACCTGCTGCAGAAAAGAACAAAGCCCCAGTGCCTGAAGCAATTGAAGAAGAGGAAGAGAGTGTCCTTCGGAAGCTCAAGCCCAAGATCCCAGACCACAACGATGCTCATCCTGTGGCTGAGGACATGAAGCTCAGGAGAGACTCAGGGCTGAGAAAATGGAGAGAAGCAGACCCGTATGCTTCTAGGAGAAGGACTGCCGTGGCTATAGATTTCACACCAAGGAGCAACAAGACTTTTATGAGACTGTTTTTCTTGACAAGAAGCCAATCGTTTGTGACATGAGATGGGTCAACTGGACCTACATCAAAGAGAATGAGGAGTACTTCCCAGGAGTTCAGGACAGCTTCAGAGCGTGTGGAGTAGAGGACTTTGTTGGGCAGAAGCTCACAAAGTGGAACGAGGAACTCATCATGCAGTTCTACTCCACAGCTCACTTTTATCCGGATGGAAGGATTACATGGATGTCAGAGGGTACAAGGTACCAATCTACAGTGGCTGAGTGGGCACAGATCATCAATGCCCCAGAAGAGCAAGATGAGGAGTTGGACATCTATGCCAAGAAGAAGATGGACCATAACTCCATGTCCAACATGTACAAGGAAATTCCCAATGAAGCTCTTGACACATCCAAGTTTGGGTCAATGCACTATCTGCTCTCAGGATTGCCTACGATCAACTGGATCCTAAGGCACACCCTTCTGCCCAAGTCTGGAGATCACAAGATGATCAGAGGTCACGCGATTAACTTGCTTCATGTTTTTGACGTGCCTCAGAAATTCAAGGTCATGAGTCTCATAGTTGAAACGATCAAAAGGACAGCTGCAGATCAGAAGAGGAGATGTGGATATGCCCCTCAGATTCAGGAGCTCATCAACTCCAAGATGGGCACGGGCATATACTTATTGGATAAAGAACACCTGCCCATCCGTCCAGAATTTGAGAACAATGAAGTTGTGATGATAGAGAATGAGCCATCGTCTGCACAAGCATTTTCAAAGAAGGAGAAGGCGAAGAAGGAAAAAGCTGCCAGGATGCCTACTCAAGAGGAGGCATCTGAGTACTTCTTGAAGACCAAACAAGAGAAGCTCAGTTACTTGATTGCATCCACACTAAGAATCGAGCAAAGTCTGGCCAATCTTACTAAGAATCAGCAGAGCCTAGAGAGGATCATGGAACAGAAGTTCTATGACTTGGATGTCAAGGTAACAGAAGTTCAGTCTGTAGTGGAGCAGCTTCAGGAGGACATGAATGAGAGGAGAGGCAGGACCACAACTCATGCTTTTTCTAGAGTGCCACGAGGCCCGAGGTCGTCTGTACTGCCAGTTGCTGACACCAGAGCTACTACTTCAGCACCAGCTACAGCCTCAGCTCCAGCGTCTACCTCAGCTCCAACTCCAGCGACTACTTCAGCATCTACAGAAGCCTTCGTCGTTGGAGTGATTCGGACTCCACCACCTGAAGATCAAGCCTGAGCGACGACTTAGCACTATGCATTTTCTAGGAACTTTTTGGTAACTTGTTGCCAAAGGGGGAGAAGATGTATAGATCATAGGCTTCGAGAGAGAGTGTGTTGCTTTTCTCTCTTGTTTTATTTGGTGGTTTCTTCGAACTTTGTTTGCCCTTGAGTGCTTGATACTACGTCCTTATGTTTGTGAGACATCGATGATCATGTGTTTGATCATAAGCTACACCTAATGTTTGCTTGATGCTTGTTTAAATATTATCATGTTATCTATCATTTGTGATCATTCACTATTCTTGGTGATGAGTGCATGTATTTCAATCTTATCATTTTGAGCGCTCCACCAAGATGTATGTGACATGGAAGAGTAACCCATGACTCTAACTCTTTGTGCATTTGCAGTCCAAAGCAAATTTTAAAATATGCACAAATTTAGGGGAGCTCTTACTTATCACATACTTCTCAAAGCGACGATATATTTCATGCTTATTATCATTTGTCGAAGCTTTGATCTATATGTTGTCATCAATTACCAAAAAGGGGGAGATTGAAAGTGCAACTATCCCTAGGTGGTTTTGGTAATTCATAACAACATATAGCTCATTGAGCTAATGCTATTCCAAGATGATTATTTCAGGAAAGCTCAATGATTGGCATGGCATGGATATGAAAGTGGAACCCTCAAAATGCTAAGGACAATGGATTGGCTCAAGCTCAAAAGCTCAAGACTCTTCATTTTATATTTTAGTGATCCAAGATCACATTGAGTCCATAGGAAAAGCCAATACTATTAAGGAGGGATGAGGTGTTGCTTAATGAGCCTCTTGCTTCATGTGCTTAATGATATGCTCCCAAAACCCTCAACTACTTTCCCATATCCACATATGACCTAAACTCTAAGCCAAATTCGGTCCTACCGATAAGGATCTCGGTCCCACCGAGATGGGGTTGCAAACTCTCTGTTTCCCTTTCGTAACTTTTCGGTCCCACCGAGATTGCAACGTAAACTCAGTGTTTCCCCTTTGTAACTTTTCGGTCTCACCGAGTTCCACTCGGTCCCACCGAAAGAGCAAATCGGTCCCACCGAGTTTGCCTGACCAACTCTCTGGTTAGCTAATTACCAAACTCGGTCCCACCGAGTTTGTGTAATCGGTCTCACCGAGATTACGTTATGCCCAAACCCTAACCGAATCGGTCCTACCGAGTTGCATGTCAGTCCCACCGAAATTCCTAACGGTCACTAGGTTTACTATTTCGGTCAGACCGAGTTTTATGATTCGGTCCCACCGAGATTGGAAAACTGTGTAACGGTTGGATTTTGTGTGGAGGCTATATATACCCCTCCACCTCTTTCTCATTCAATGAGAGAGCCATCAGAACACACACATCATTCCAACTCATTTGTTCTGAGAGAGAACCACCTACTCATGTGTTGAGATCAAGACATTCCATTCCTACCATATGAATCTTGATCTCTAGCCTTCCCAAGTTGCTTTCCACTCAAATCTTCTTTCCACCAAATCCAAATCCTATGAGAGAGAGTTGAGTGTTGGGGAGACTATCATTTGAAGCACAAGAGCAAGGAGTTCATTACCTACACACCATTTGTTACTTCTTGGAGAGTGGTGTCTCCTAGATTGGCTAGGTGTCACTTGGGAGCCTCCGACAAGATTGTGGAGTGAACCAAGGAGTTTGTAAGGGCAAGGAGATCGCCTACTTCGTGAAGATCTACCGCTAGTGAGGCAAGTCCTTCGTGGGCGATGGCCATGGTGGGATAGACAAGGTTGCTACTTCGTGGACCCTTTGTGGGTGGTTGCTTCTTCGTGGACCCTTCGCGGGTGGAGCCCTCCGTGGACTCGCGCAACCGTTGCCCTTGGGTGGAGCCCTGTGTGGACTCGCGCAACCGTTACCCTTCGTGGGTTGAAGTCTCCATCAACGTGGATGTAGGATAGCACCACCTATCCGAACCACGGGAAAAACATCCGTGTCTCCAATAGCGTTTGAATTCTCCAAACCCTTCCCTTTATATTCTTGCAAGTTGCATGCTTTATTTTCCGCTGCCAATATACTCTTTGCATGCTTGCTTGAATTGTGTGATGATTGCTTGACTCTTCCTAAAATAGCTAAAATCTGCCAAGAACTAAAATTGGGAAAAGGTTAAGTTTTTATTTGGTCAAGTAGTCTAATCACCCCCCCTAGACATACTTTCGATCCTACATCAGCACAATGGAACAAATAGAAAATAAGATGTGAGTAATTAAGAAGTGCACTGGTCATAAGAAAGCATTTGAAACGAGGAGAGGATATGCTCAACAGAGCTTGAATTGGATCCACCAGAGAAGAAAGAGAACGGAGAATGATGAACTTGAAGCTCCGTTAGTATCTTCATGAGAATCACCGGATATGAACATTGAAAGAAAGGAATGAAGAGACTTCACATGAATAAAATAGATACTTGATTAAGAAATCCGAGTCCTCGAAGAAAAGGGTGGGAGGGCGGGAAAACAAACGTAACTTGGGATGGATGAAACAAATAACGTTGAGCAGACTTTGAGTTGATCTTGCGGATGTTCAAAATGATCAGATCCACTTGAAGAGGAGCACACCGGTTGAGAAGAAATTGAGATGACAAACTTGATGATCAAGAAGGATTAATATTCCCATAGAAATATGAGAACATCGCTTAGGAAAGGTATGAAATCAACACTTGACTTCTTAGCAACACTAATATCACAACTCAAAACAAAACAAAGGATTGGCTTGCAGAATAAGCCGGAAACAAACATATGATAGATCCCATATTGTATCATGTGTCTGTTGGAAAGATGTCCTTCATGATAGTTGAATTCCCACTTATAAACTCCCTAAACTTTCCGATTATGCAATCAGGTGTTGGGGATACAGGGGAAGCATAATATCTCACCCAAAACTAGAAAATCATATATCCAGCTGTATCCATCCTTCAACCCATAACCGAGAAACCTTCGGAAATCATTTACCTCAACCTTCGAAAAGCATCCATTATACGAGTTATGGCAATATTCTCGAACTCCTGCCCCAGTACTGGGTGGCGTCGAGGTTATCTCACCAACAACTTCATAAAAGAGATTTTCGATGTCGGCGAACTCAGGTATTCCAGAACTGCAATGATATAATTGTGACGACAACACCTCAGAGCTCAACTCCCCGAGACACTGCCACAACCCCTAAATGTCAGGAGGCACCAAGAACAATGTTCTCGTCACAGAACTATCGGAACGATTCCAAGATACCTGCGTGATCCTAAAAAAATTCGTGAAATTTGAGGAGAGAAGAGTCAAAACTCTACGTCAAGAGGCCTCACCAGAGCGACGAATGGACTAAGGAGTAAAAAGAATCCTACTCTCCGATATATAATCCGAAGACTCAAAGCATTTTGTTCTAGACACAACAACGTCATCGATTCGATAAAGCAGGGGGCTCCTAAGTCGGGGAAGGCTCTGATTCCGAACTTGTAACACCCACAATGCGGGTATATCTCCCACGTGTCGGGGCACGACTTAGAGGCATAGCCTCATGGTAGGCATGTCGCAAGAGGGGTAATCTTTACACATCCCATGTACTGAATAAGAAAGGGATAAAGGGTCGGCTTACAATCGCCACTTCACACCATACATAAATAAAACATACATCATCCAGAATACAATCAAGGTCCGACTACGGAACCAAAATAAAAGAAGACAACCCCAAATGCTAGATCCCCGATCGTCCCACCTAGGCTCCACTACTGATCAACAGGAAACGAAACGAAATGACAATCAAGATCTTCATCGAGTTCCCACTTGAGCTCGGTTGCGTCACCTACACTAGTATCATCGGCACCTGAAACTGTTTGGAAGTATCTGTTAGTCACGAGGACTCAGCAATCTCACACCTGCGAGATCAAGACTATTTAAGCTTATGGGTAGGAAAGGGTAGTGGGGTGGAGCTGCAACAAGCAGTAAGCATATATGGTGACTAACTTACGCAAATGAGAGCGAGAAGAGAAGCAATGCATGGTCGAGAAGCTATAAGTGATCCTGAAGCTACTTACGTTCAAGCATAACACAAGAACCGTGTTCACTTCCTGGACTCCGCCGGAAAGATACCATCACGGCTACACACACGGTTGATGCATTTTAATTAAGTTAAGTGTCAAGTTCTCTACAACCGGATATTAACAAATTCCCATCTGCCCATAACCGCGGGCATGGCTTCGAAAGTTCAAAACCCTGCAGGGGTGTCCCAACTTAGCCCATCACAAGCTCTCACGGTCAACAAAGGATATACCTTCTCCCGGGAAGACCCAATCAGTCTCGGAATCCCGGTTACAAGACATTTCGACAATGGTAAAACAAGACCAGCAAGACCGCCCGATGCGCCGACATCCTGATAGGAGTTGCACATATCTCGTTCTCCGGGCAACACCGGATTGTCCACGATTCCGATAGGCCAACCCAGAGTTGCCCCTGGTGGCCACCGGCGGCTGACAGGTTCAGACCAACACTTAGACAAGCACTGGCACTGGGGGTTAAAATAAAGATGACCCTTGAGTTAGCAAAACCCAAGGGAAGGTGATAGGTTGTGAGGCAAATGTAAAACCAAGGTTGGGCCTTGCTGGAGGAGTTTTATTCAAAGCGAACTGTCAAGGGGTTCCCATAACACCCAACCGCGTCAGGGACGCAAAATCAAGGAACATAACACCGGTATGACGGAAACTAGGGCGACAAGAGTGGAACAAAACACCAGGCATAAGGCCGAGCCTTCCACCCTTTACCAAGTATATAGGTGCATTAAAGTAAATAAGATATAATAATGATATCCTAGCAATATCGATGTTCCAACATGAACAAACTTCATCTACACCTGCAACTAGCAACGCTATAAGAGGGGCTGAGCAAAGCGGTAACATAGCCAAGAAACGGTTTGCTAGGATGGTTGACAAATTTAGAGGCTATCATGGCAATTTGGGAGGCTTGATATAACATGTGGTAGGTAGCGCGACATAGCAATAGAGCGAACAACTAGCAAGCAAAGATAGAAGTGATTACGAGGGTATGATCATCTTGCTTGCAAAGTTCTCAAAGTTGACGAAAGCTTGAACTTCATTAGCGTACTGAAGAGGTTCCTCGATCACGTACTCATTCGCAGCTCTACCCAACGCAAGAACACAAGCAAAGGAACAACAATCAACCACGGTGCAATGCACAAGCAACATGATGCAAAACATGGCATGATATGCGAGATGTGATATGCAATGCATATGCGTGCTCCGGAAGGAAAAGGATGAACAAGGCATCATCTTGGCAAACCAAGTGTTCTGCTAGAAAGATGAGATGATTTCGGTCGAAATCGATATATAGATCACCGGAATCGGATGCACGGTTTGCAAATGACAAGTAAAACAAGAATGGCACAATTCCGCGATTAACAGCACAATGCCATCTAGAATGCAACAATAAACTAAGCTAGTGCACTCCAACATAGCAACAAAGCACATGGCAGTGAATTACTCAAGATGCTTGAGAAAACATGAACACTGAGCTACGGCTAAAACACATAAGAATAGGTTCAAACAAGCATGGCAAAAGTGCAAAAGATAACAGCATCATAGACTTGGTGAAAATACTAACATGCCAGAAATAACATCAGGAAGTCATGTTTAGAGCAAGCTAACAACATGCTACAGGAATAGATCATAGAAAAATAAGGCATGGCATGAATCTACTAAATGCATAGAACAAAAGTCCCTTACTGACCATGACCACTGTTTACAATTATGATGGCACCCATGTAAACATAGCAAGTTTTATTAAGAGTTACAGAGTTAGCAGAAAACAGAGCATGGCATAAACAGTATTATGAAGGCATCTTTGCGAGCTCGATTCACTCACCACAAGGCATTGCATGACAAAACAAGCATAGCATCAGCAAGAATACATGTTCATGAAGCTAACCATGGCAAGAGCAAGTTCATAGCATGCAAGGATCAACTACAACAACCATGGCAAAATCGATTAACATGTAAACAATCTGCCAGGAACATTTTATAGCAAAAGTAGAGCAAGATTCAGACATGCTAGGGCACTCCATAATTGTAAACAGTGGCATGGATGGATAGAGAATAACCATATGTCCAATCATACTTACTGAAGCAACTCAAAACAAGCATGGATCTCACTGTAGTATCATGGTTACATGGCATCAAAATAACAGCAGGAAAATGACTTAGTAAAATCTTAAGTCTCTGAAATCAGCAATATCACGAAGGCTACTTTCCATGCTTGTGCTAGTCACCACATTGATCACAAAAATACATGGCAAGCACCCCTGTAAAGATGGCATGGCATAGATCAAAACACATGTAGAGCTCATGCCCATAGGCAGCACACAGCAAATGTGACAAAAATGACAAATCCTCATACTCTGATAAGTAATAGCACCTAACAACTTATAGCACTCTTGCATCAATGATTTGGGCGATAAGATGGACTCAAACAAGCATGCCACAATTGAATGAAATGAAGAGCATCTCATAATGAACATTTTGATATATCATATGCATGAAACAGAGTTACGGTCATGGAGTTATGATGTGTTGAACAGAGCATGAAAACATATGGATTCGAGGACTTAGAGAAAAATCAACCTCCGAGAAAGTCAACGTGGGACAGAGAGATCACGGGACGGAGTGGATCGGGATGGATCCGGGGCGTTTGGTTCGCGGGGTTGGTGGATCTGATCCCGGCGATCGGATCGGGCCGGAGTGGAGCTCCGGGGACGACGGGGAGGCGGCGTGGGACGACGAACGAGGCCAGGGTGAGGGCGGCCAGCGAGCTGGAGGCGGCAGGCGCGGCGAGCGGCGGCGGCCATAGGCGGGCGGCGAGGCCGGGCAGCGCTAGGCGGTGGGGACGCGGGCGTGCGGTGGCGGCGGCGCTAGGGCGGTGGAGACGCGGGCGTGCGGTGGCGGCAGCGCTAGGGCGGCGGAGACGCGACCGGCGAAGGCGAGCGGGACGGCGCCGGCGAGGCGCGCGGCGGCGCGGCAGCGCTGGCGCCGGGGACGGGCGGCGCCACGAGGGACGGGCGGCGCACGGGCCCGGTCGTGCCCGGGACGGGCCGGCTACGGGCCGGGCAGGCCACAACGGTGGGAGGCGGCGCGGGGACAAGTGGCGCGGTCCGATTGGACGAGGGGGCGGTGGCGGACATGACCGGCACGTGATGGACGTGTTCGGCGGCGCGAGGAGGAAGACTGCTAGGGTTTAGACCCGAAATTTGGACGAGGAGCACATATATATAGGTGGGAGGAGGTAGGAGTGTCCAAATAGAGTGTAGTTTTCTCCCATGCGATCGTAATCCGACGGTGGAGGACATGGGAGTGGTTTGGAGGGTTATTGGGCCGTTTTGCAGGGGTGTTGGGCTGCAACACACAAGAGGCCTTTGCAGTTCCCCGGTTAACTGTTGGAGTATCAAACAGACTCCAAATGGCACGAAATTTGACAAGCGGTCTACCGGTGGTGTACCAAGGTCGCTTAGAAAATCTCGGTCCATTCCGAGTATGTTTAACACCTGCTCACGAAAAGAGAGAAAAGGGGGCGCTGGAGGACATAGGAATGTCAGATTGCAAAACGGACAACGGGGAAAATGCTCGGATGCGTGAAATGAACACGTATGCAAAATGAGATGCACATGATGACATGATATGAAATGCATGACATGAACAAAATGCAAAACGAAGCCAAAAACCAAACCACGAAAGACATATCGTATCGCATCTCCGGAAAAGGCAAGAGTCGGAGTTACAAATATGGAAAGTTGTATCCGGGGCGTTACATGGGCGCCTTCGCCTCCAAATTTGGGGAGGCCCCCCTTTTCTTCCTTCCCCCCTCGGAGGGGAGTCTCTTTCTTCCTCCTCCGCGTCGTCGTCTTCGGCGGCCGAAGAGTGAGTCTCGTCTTCGGACGTCATGTCCGAAGCGCCTTTTCAGCGAAGGCCACTCTGGCCCCCCTTGGCAGTTTTCTTGGCCTTCTTCTCCGGCACATCATAAGGCGCCGGAAACAGCATCTTCATCAGAAGTGGGGTTTCTTGGTCTTCGGGAGCGGAGCTGGACAGTTAATCTGCCCCGCTATGTCGATCCAGGCCTAAAAATTGATAGGAAGGCTTAGACTCCTCAAAAATATGCCAGTAAAGGCTATACCTTGAAAACATGAAAGAACTTACCGAATTAGCCTGGCGTTTTAAGCTAATCCCGCGATCCTCGGTCGTAGGCGGTGGTGTCTCGCCGGCCTTGAAGAGCACTTTCCAGATGTCTTCGTGCATCGTGCCGAAGAGCTCTAGCAGCGTCTGGTGCTTGGCCGGATCAAACTCCCACGAATAGCAAGTCCGGCGTTGGCACGGAAGGATACGGCGAATGAGCATAACCTGGATCACGTTGACAAGTTTGATTCTCTTGGTTATCATGTTCTGGACGCACGTTTGGAGCCCAGTTAGCTCGTTCGAAGAACCCTAGGTTTGACCCTTATCTTGCTAGGAGGTGAGCCCCATTGGAACTCCGGATCGGAATTCAGGGGCCGCTGCCCAGTTGGTGTCGCGCGGCTCGGTTATGTAGAACCACCCCGACTGCCACCCCTTCACCATCTCCACAAAGGAGCCTTTGGGCCATGTGACATTGGGCATCTTGCCCACCATGGTGCCTTCGCACTCTTCTTGTTGGCCTCTCACCACCTTCGGCTTTACATTAAAGGTCTTCAGCCGTAGGCCGAAGTGAGGTGGGATACGGAGAAAGGCCTCGCAAATGACTATAAATGCCGAGATGTTGAGGATAAAGTTGGGGACTAGATCATGGAAGTCCAGCCCGTAGTAAAACATCACTCTACGGACAAACGGGTGGAGAGGGAATCCCAACCCGCGGACGAAATGTGTGAGAAACACAACCCTCTCATGGGGCTCTGGGTAGGGACGATATGTCCCTTGGCCGGGAGACGGTGAACGATCTCCTTGGCTAGATATCCGGCATCTCGGAGCTCCTTGATGTCTTTCTTCTTAACAGAGGAGGCCATCCACTTGCCTCCAGCTCTGGATCCGGACATGGTTGGAGTGCTTTCTCCGGCGGGGGAAGCTAGAGCTTGGGTGCTGGAGCTCAAGAATGGATGAGGAAGGAGAAGGCATGTGTGAATGAGGACGAATCCTTATCCCCTTATAAAGGCTGCGAATGTCAAACGCCTTCCTACTCGCCTTAAAACTCGCCTACTCCCAAGGGTTGTGTAAACAACAGGGTTGGGTTACCCACGCCCGTATTGATGAGGATCACGCAATAAGGGGACACAATCTCTGCTTTGACAAGACATGCCAATGGAAATCGCATCTCGAAACATGGGATGGCAGACAAAATGTTTCGATATAGTGACCGGGTAGACATGATGTCATGTTGTAAAAACGTTGTCAGTGGATGGGACTTGTCAGTGTCAAAACCGGTGGTTCTCGGGTAGGGGGTCCCGAACTGTGCGTCTAGGCCGGATGGTAATAGGAGGCAAGGGACACGATGTTTTACCCAGGTTCGGGCCCTCTTGCTGGAGGTAAAACCCTACGTCCTGTTTGATTAATATTGATGATATGGGTAGTACAAGAGTAGATCCACCACGAGATCAGAGAGGCTAAACCATAGAAGCTAGCCTATGGTATGATTGTGTGTTGTGATTGTTGTCCTACGGACTAAAACCCTTCGGTTTATATAGGCACCGGAGAGGGTTAGGGTTACACAAGGTCGGTTACAAAGGAGGAGATATCCATATACGTATTGCCTAGCTTGCCTTCCATGCCAAGTAGAGTCCCATCCGGACACGAGACAAAGTCTTCAATCTTGTATCTTCATAGTCTAACAGTCCGGCTCATGGAGATAGTCCGGCTGTCCGGAGACCCCCTAATCCAGGACTCCCTCAGTAGCCCCTGAACCAGGCTTCCATGACGATGAGTCCAGCATGCAGTATTGTCTTCGGCATTGGAAGGCGGGTTCCTTCTCCAAATACATCACAGAAGAATTTGAATACGAGGATAGTGTCCGACCCTGCAAAATAAGTTCCACATTCCACCGCAGAGAGAATAATTTTTCCGCAGATCTAATTTGCTGGCTTGTTTTGGCAGCATGACATTATGTCATGGCCCGGTGATTATTCGAACCGTTTCTTTTAACCAGCTCCACACATAACGCGAGGCGGTTTCTTGACACGTCTTGCCGAAGCGGAGATCGTGTTCCCCTAATTACAGGATTCTCATTAATGTCGTCATGGGTAACCCAACCGTGTCTAGGACTCCTAGATTATAGGCAAGTCCCAAACGGCTACGGAGAGGACGCTTGATATTCACCCTCTTTATAAGGGGACAAGGTTTTTGCTTTTTCCCTCTCGTGCTCAATCGAACCCTTCCCCCGCCTCGAGTTCTAACACCCAAAGCCCAGGTTAGGTGCTCCGGATCTTCAACCATGTCCGGATCCAGCCTTCAAGGCCGATGGACGCCCTCCTCCATTACGGAAGAGGACATTAAGAAGTTGAGGGAGGCCAGATATCTGACCACCGAGGTTTCGCATCGGCTGCCTGCTCGAGGGCAGATCGTCCCTACTCCCAAACCCAACGAGAACGTTGTGTTCGTCTCCCACTTCCTCCGAGGTCTAGGCCTCGCTCTGGATCCTTTCATCAGGGGTTTGATGTTCTATTACGAGCTAGATTTCCACGATCTAGCTCCGGACTCCTTTCTCCACATCACGTCATTTATTGTCGTGTGTGAGGCCTACCTCCGCGTTACCCCTCACTTCGGCCTGTGGCTCAATACCTTTGAAGTAAAGCCGAATATGATCGAGGGGCAACATGCAACGTGCGGAGGTGCATCAATAGGCAAGATGGTAGGACCTCCGTGGCCGAAAGGTTCCTTTCCAGAGGTGTCCGAATTATGGCAACGGGAGTGGTTTTACGTCACGGCTCCCAGAAGTGCCAAGTGGGCGGCTGCCCCCGCTTTCCGCTCGGGCCCCCCACCACAACTGATGTCATGGATTAGCAGGGGCCTGAGCTGGGGTCCAGCCAAGGACGTGCCTATACTGCAAAGCCGCATCCGAGATCTCTTCGAGGGAGATTTTAATTTGGTTGCGGTAATACAAGTTATGCTGGGTCGTCAAGTCCAGCCTTGCAAACGTCGGCCCCTTCGCTTGTGGGAGTTCAACCCAAAGGGACCATGTGCCATTCAAAGTTTCCTCGGCCTGGCGCACGAGGAGATGTACAAGTCATTCTTCGTACCTCAAGTAGAATGCCCGGATATTACCGAGGACGCGGGCCTGAGCAGTAACCGTGCCGCCGAACAAGTAAGAAATCCTCTAGCCGAGCACGTTGTCTTTTATTTGAAGTTATTTCTGAGAGTTTGCTTTTTGGCGAGGACTGGCTAACAAAGGCGAAGATGATTCGGTGTTTGGCCCCCCTTCCTGAGGGTTTGGAAAATCCGGTATTGGAGAAGATGCTCGAGGTCGCACCTTGCCCGGAGCCCTTGAAGGAAGATATCGGGGGGATAATACGGGCGGACGCGGGCCCCCATCGCTGCCCATTCCAACCGAGGGCACGAGTGTCTCCATGAAGGAGGACGACCGGGGGAGGAAAAGGACTGCTTCCGAGGATCCGGAAGCCGAAGCCTCCAAACGGGAGAAGAAGTCTCCCGTAGAGGGTCCTGCCTCGGGGGGTGCTTTTGCCGCACAAAGTCCGCGGGGGGATCAGCCCTCCAACGAGTCGTAAGTGATCCAAAATACTTTAATAGTAAAGGTATGCTATCATTTTTCTCTGAGAAAATAACCACCGCATATATCTTGCAGTTCGGGCCTTAGCCCCTCTCAAATGAGCTCGTCTTCGGGGGATCTTCTTCCAGAGATGATGGAGAGCGAAACGCCTCCCCCAGACTCCTTTGCTCCAGAAGCGGGTGACCCCAAAGTGTTGTCACGGAGGGCCTCTCCGGATCCGGTGAGGCCAGAAGATAATCCCGTAGACCCCCAAAGTCCCCAGTGTCCGGCTCCCGAAGAGAGCATACAAAAGAGTCCGGCACCGTCTGGTGTGCAGTCGGACATTCTGAGGGAGTTGGTGGGGCGAGCGGCCATCTCAGAAGAGCAGCGTATGCTAATGGGTATGGTGATGGAGAGTATCTCGTCCGCTGAAAGCGGATTACATGAAGCCTTTATGAGTCTACTGATAGGCTTTGAGGTATGTGAGATAATATGTGATAGTACTGCACATGTTAGGTGTGCCCTGTGTAGATAGTAGCCCCTGAGACTCTGGTTGTCGTCGAGAACAGCGGCGAACAGAGGATCATATTCCCAGGCAATAACCAGACTGCTCCTATGTGCAGTTGGTGGAAGCTCCGGTGGCTAGCCGGACTAGTGAGTTTGCCAAATTAAAACGGCAACTGGATGCGGCAAACGCCGACATCGAGCTTGTTAACAAGAGGCTTGACGAGGCACAGGGTAAGTGTTATTATCCGGTGAATGCCACATAGTAAGAGCAGCATAATGCCAGTATCTTTAATATGTTGTGACTGCAGATGGAGCTACCACCGTGGAAGCCTTGCGGGCGGAACTTGCCCGAGCCAAGGAACAAGCAAGGATTAGTAATGCGGCTGCTTTGAAGGCGGCCGAAGAGTTGAAAGCCGAGACGGCCGCACATTGTGAGAGCCAAGAGAAGATGGCCAAGATGGCCGTAGAATTAAAATACACTGCCGACCGTTGCCGGGTCCTTGAAAAAGAAAACCGAGCGAAGGCAACGGACCTTGAGAAGGCTGCGGCGGCGGACAAAGACACCCGTTCTGCTATGAGAGCGAAGAAGGAGGAGTTGCGGGAAGTCGGGGATATTGCGGCTGGGAAACCCTTCATGTTACGGAGGAAGTTCGGAGATCCACGGTATGCCCCTCTGGATCGGCTGTGGAGTTCGGCAGATGTGTATATGGATTTGGCAGCGAGCGCTGCCGATGCGGCCAAGTACTTCCAAGGTCAGACAGATCGTGAAGTGGACAAGCTGTTCTGGACGCAATTCCATGTTCCAGAGCGTCTACTTTCATTGACTGGCCAGCTAGCCGAATGGGCCGAACTGAATAGGTTATCTGGACTCGCCATGAGGTCTATTGTGGATCAGCTATGGCCATAAAGGCCAAAGACAAACATCTATTTCAGCTTAGTGCAGCAGTTCCTTGATGCGGTGCCGCGCATTAATGCGATGAAGAGGTCGGCGTGCATAGAAGGCTTGCGGATGGCCCTTGCCCGTGTTAAAGCATACTGGGCGGAGATGGATGCTACCATTGTTGCGGCGCAGGGTTCGGCCATAGGCCGGGTGGCTGTCCAGCACTATTTCGAGGAGGTTCTCGAGGGCGCTCGTTTGATAGAGGCCCAGTGCTCGAAAAATATTATGTTTGAGTCATATGTATTCTCATTGTAAGCACAATGCTTTTATGAATTTTTTATAAGGTTATTTTTATACTTTTGCTTGAAAGTAGTATGATGCCTCATGTGCGGCCATTTATGTATACCTATGTATAACCTGAAAGATTGCAGCCGTTGGCTTCAACCCCCACGCATATAATGCGGGGGTGCTCACAAAAAACGCGTGTTCACACTTAACCCAACGTCTTGGTCCTATTAAGGAGGTGATAGTGTAGCGAGCGAGGCAACCGGACTATAATGCTTTAACACTTTCACTTAGCCATAGGAGTTTGACAGTGGGGCTACTAGATAGTCCCTGGTGGCTCCGCACTCTCCCAATCGCGGGGTGCGTACATGCCTGGCCGGAAAACGGCCCTTCATTAAGGCGGAGGAATTCTAACATTCCGATAGGTCACCGAGTGGTTAACTAGTCTCACGCTATATCATGACAGTCAGTTTTCGGCTTTCTCTACCGAGGTGCTCGTCCGGATGAACCAGGGCACAATCGCAGTAGTTCTCCTGGTGCTACCTTAGCCGGTAAAGCGAAACGTAAGGAACCAAAACACAGGAGCCTGGAAAACCCAACATTTGACCAAAGACAATGATTCGGACCTGATGCATATAAGGCCAAACTCATGACGCCGAACACTCCCTAAGGTATTCGGTCTTTATGGTATAAACCGGGCCTAAATAGTGCCCTTCGTAAGAAGCCCCTTGTGTCCAGGTACGTGCATTATTCTAACGTGGCCACATGCCAAGACGTCAGCATCCTTCTCAACTGTGCTGAGAATTCGGTGGATATATATCAACAAGAGACAGTAAAAAAGGTTTACGCCGGGTCTTAATCTAAAAAGAATCCTTGGAGCGGGTCCCTGCTGCACGTCTGTGCCTGTGTCTCCGTTGTGCCGTATCCTGGATGGGTGTAGCACGATGATCATCTGTAAAAGAGAGGAACTTAGGTGAAAAAGTTGTCGTGCAAAAGGATAGTTTTTAAAGGAACCAAGTATAATTCAAGATGAGTAAAAAATTGCCACTTGTCTGCGCGCGTTGAGCCCCTTATATAGGGGTGTGACCATTGATCCGGTATGAATTACATATACCTGTGCCGGACTCGTCTAACTGTGTCCAAGGTCTTGACGACCTGTTAAATGCTTTAGTTGGTGAGGCCGTTTTTAGTGTGCGGCTACCAAGGCAGCCGCACTCTCTTCGGCGCGCAAAGATCGCTTAATACTTCCATTTACTGTAATGATGCCATGTGGTCCGGGCATCTTGAGTGTGAGGGGAGCGTAGTGCGGTATTGCATTAAAGCAAGCGAAAGCTTCGCGTCCGAGTAGTGTTTGATAGCCACTTTGGAACGGAGTGATGTGGAAGGTTAAATGTTCGCTATGGAAGTTATCGGGGGAGCCGAATATAACTTTTAGTAGCAAGTAGCCCGTGCAATGAGCCCCTGGGCCTGGCGTTACTGCTTTAAAGGTAGTATTGCTATGGCAAATTTTTGTTGGGTCTATCCCCATTTCGCAGATTGTATCCTGATATATTAGGTTTAGACTGCTGCCACCGTCCATCAGGACTTGTGTGAAGTGATATCCGTCAATTATTGGGTCTAATACTAGGGCAGCCCATCCTGCATGCCGGATACTTGCTGAGTAATCATGATGGTCGAAAGTGATCGGTTGAGACGACCAGTGGCAGGACTCCACGGTGATAAGCCCTTTGGCATATATTTCTGGGAGTGCCGTTTTGTTTCTTCCCTTGATCACGTGTAACACATTTACTATTTTGACTTCTGGTGGAAATTTCTTTTGTTCCCCAGTGTCTTGCTTGAGAGGCTCATCCTCGTCCTCGCTTGGTGTATCCTCCCCTTTGTGTACAGCATTGAGCTTACCGGACTGCTTGAAGACCCAATATTCTCTGTGGGTATGATTAGCAGGTTTACCAGGGGTGCTATGGATCTGACATATTTGGTCCAGAATTTTGTTTAGGCTGGACAGTTCGTCTCTGGCGCCTTTAGAGGGCGGCTTTTGCTGACCTGGGCGACAACTTTTGAATCCGGCGTTTACTGTCGTGCTCTTCGTGTTGTCTTCTTTGTTCTGGCGTTTGTTACTGCTGTTGCGCCGTGATTTCCCATTTCCATCTCAAGCTTCAGATGTACTGGGGTCGCTGGTGCTGCATCTGGCTAGCTAGTTGTCCTCACTCGCGCAAAAGCGGGTCATGAGGCTTGTTAATGCTGCCATTGTTCTTGGCTTTTCTTGGCCGAGGTGTCTGGCGAGCCATTCGTCGCGGACGCTATGCTTAAAAGCTGCCAGGGCTTCGGCGTCCGGACAATCGACAATTTGGTTCTTTTTAGTAAGAAACTTGTTCCAAAGATTTCGGGCTGACTCTCCGGGCTGTTCAGTTATATGGCTCAAATCGTCCGCATTCGGAGGTCGAACATAAGTCCCTTGAAAATTTTCCCGAAAAGCATCTTCGAGCTCTTCCCAGCTTCCTATGGAGTTTTCGGGGATGCCTTTTAGCCAGTGACGAACTGACCCTTTGAGCTTGAGGGGTAAGTACTTGATGGTGTGGAGATCATCTCCTCGAGCCATATGGATATGGAGGATATAATCCTCAATCCAGACCCCAGGGTCTGTTGTTCCGTCGTATGCCTCTATGTTTACGGGTTTGAATCCCTCTGGAAATTCATGGTCCAGCACCTCATCGGTGAAACATAGGGGGTGTGCGGCACCCCTGTATCTGGGTGTACCGCGTTGTTCGGATGTTTGTTGTGTTATGTTGTATGCTGGGGCGCGCTTGCGTGGTCCATAGATGGATCTGGTTGCGCCGTCCTTTTGGTGCGAGCCCTCGCGTGGATCGCGTATTGGCTTGTGAGTGGCGTTGTTTGCCGCTCGATGTTGGCCGTGAGGTCGTCTATCCGGTCAGGTGACTGTTTTGTTTTTTGGTTGTGGGGGGTCTGAGGCATCCTCCTTGAATTCATGTAGCAACTTCCGCTTTGGGTAGCTCTTGGTGGGGCGATTGTCGTCGTACCTCGCTGCTGTGTTGAGTACTTTACTCCATCTGATTTGGAGTGTGTCTTGCGCAGCCTTGAGCCTTTGCTTCTGCTTTTTCAGACTCCTCGCGGTGGCAACAAGACTTTGACGGGCATTCTGCTGCTCCGGGTGCCTGTCCGGCGTTATGTCATCCGGACTATTATCTTTGACAGAATTGGTTTGTTCGGTTTGATTCTCCGTATTGTCGTGGTCCGGCAGTGGTTCGCCCTGCTCCAACGCTGGGTCTATATGATTGTTATTTCTGCCGAGGCGGGATTTGGGGCGGCGCTTGCGCCGCCGCTTTGACTGCTTCTCGAGGGAACAAGCCTTCGGTGCGTCCTTTCGTTCCTCGTCATCGTCTTCTTTTGGTGTGTCCACCATGCATACGTCATATGATGAAGTGGACGTCCAGCGCCCTGTTGGCGGTGGTTCCTCTTCGCCTCCCGCATCGTCGTCCATACCGTCGATGTCTTCGGAGTCGAAGTCGAGCATGTCGGTTGAGTCATCGACAGTGGCTATTAAGTGGGTGGTGGGTGGGCATCGAATTTCTTCATCGTCCGAATCCCAATCCTGTTGGCCATAATCCGGCCAGCGCTCTCCTGACAAAGAGAGAGACCTTAGTGAATTCAGAATGTCGTTGAAGGGCGAGTGCTGAAAGATATCCGCGGCAGTGAATTCCATGATCGGTGCCCAATCGGATTTGATTGGCAGGGGCGCGGGCGGTTCGGAGTCAGAAAAAGAGTCCGGCACCTTGGAGTCACGGGCTACGCAGAGGATTATGCTGGTGTTCGACTCGATCACCGTTGAGACTGCAGCCCCCGAGGCGGTGTCTAACCACCCATCCTCGATTGGCGCAGTTGGCTCCAAACTAAGGGTCGGAGCTAATGCGGGCGCGGCTTCTGGGTTACTGTTCGGCAACAGAGCTAGGTCATACCCATCGCGACGGTGCGGCGCGCCCGGCTGTGGCTCGAATCCGTCGAAGATTTAAGTCTCCGCGGATGTTGGTCGTGTAGTTCAAACTTCCAAATCTGACCTGATGGCCAGGGGCGTAGCTTTCAATCTGCTCCAGATGGCCAAGCGAATTAGCCCGCAGTGCAAAGCCGCCGAATACGAAGATCTGTCCCAGGAGAAAAGTCTCACCCTGGACCGCATCGCTATCGATGATAGTGGGAGCCATCAAGCCTAACGGCGACGACATAGAGGAACTCTCAATGAAAGCACCAATGTCGGTGTCAAAACTGGCGGATCTTGGGTAGGGGGTCCCGAACTATGCGTCTAGGCCGGATGGTAACATGAGGCAAGGGACACGATGTTTTACCCAGGTTCGGGCCCTCTTAATGGAGGTAAAACCCTACGTCCTGCTTGATTAATATTGATGATATGGTTAGTACAAGAGTAGATCTACCACGAGATCAGAGAGGCTAAACCCTAGAAGCTAGCCTATGGTATGATTGTATGTTGTGATTGTTGTCCTATGGACTAAAACCCTTCGGTTTATATAGGCACCGGAGAGGGTTAGGGTTACACAAGGTCAGTTACAAAGGAGGAGATATCCATATACGTATTGCCTAGCGTGCCTTCCACGCCAACTAGAGTCCCATCCGGACACGAGACGAAGTCTTCAATCTTGTATCTTCATAGTCTAATAGTCCGGCTCATGGAGATAGTACGGCTGTCCAGAGTCCCCCTAATCCAGGAATCCCTTAGGACTCGTGGAATATTATATTCTCTCTATGGTTGTGTGTGGTGTTGTGTTACAGGTCCGGACACGTTCAAATACGTTCGAAGACTATCTTGGAGTTCGGAGGGAGGAACCCGCCTTGCAATACCGAAGACAGATCTACGCGCCGGATACGTTGTCATTGAAGCCAGGTTCTGGGGCTACTAAGGGAGTCCTGGACTAAGGGGTCCTCGGGCATCCGGCCCGTTAGCCATGGGCCGGACTAATGGGCTGTGAAGATACGAAGACCGAAGACTGCACCCGTGTCCGGATGGGACTCTCCTTGGCGTGGAAGGCAAGCTTGGCGACCAAATATGTAGATTCCTTTCTTTGTAAGCGACCTTGTGTAACCCTATTTCCTCCCGGTGTCTATCTAAACCAGAGGACTTAGTCCGGAGGAGATACATTACCATAACCATACAAGCTAGGCCTATAGGGTTTAGCCATTACGATCTCGTGGTAGATCAACTCTTGTAATACTCATATTCATCAAGATCAATCAAGCAGGACATAGGGTATTACCTCCATAGAGAGGGCCCGAACCTGGGTAAAACATTGTGTCCCCTGTCTCCTGTTATCATCGACCTTAGATGCATAGTTCGGGACCCCCTACCCGAGATCCGCCGGTTTTGACACCGACAGTGCCCTCCATACCAACACTTTCCAAGGAATTTACTATTTGACAACATAAAGTAAATTCATTTTTCATTTTGGGACTGGGCATCCCTAATACCTTTGCCTTCCTCTCATGCAATGACAAGTGAATAAACACTCATCGTGAGAATAACACATCTAGCATGGAAAATATTGGCCACCCCTCACCGCCTCGTGAGCGGTACGAGCACACAAAAAAGAAATTTATATTGACAATTAGAGATGGCACATACAAATTTTCTTAGAACGGCAAAAGAATACCACATATAGGTAGATATAGTGGACTCCTGAAAATAAGATTTGGGTTTAAGGGTTTTTCGATGCACAAGTAGTATCTCTACTTGGTGCAGAATTTTTGGCTAGGAAAGATGGGGGCAAGCACCACATGTTGAAGGATCTATGACAATATAACTTCTATGTGACTATGAACAAACATAAACCATTACGTTGTCTTCCTTGTCCAACGTCAATAATTTTGGCATATAATATTTTGATGGGGGCTCACAATCACAAAAGATTTCCATGATAGTGTATTTATATGTGAAAGTTCTTTTCCTTATACTAATTATTCGTGAATTGCTTGGATCGGCAATATTGTGATTGTCAAGCCTCAAAAGTTTTCACTTTCTAAACCCAATGTGAAGCTACCACTAGGCATGATATGATTTCAACTTCATGACATTCAATTTATTCAACAATTTACTCATAGGATATAAGTGTAGCACGAGAGTAAATGACAAGCTACTCCAAAAAGATATAAATGAAGATCATGAGCATAATATTTCTTTCTCTCAAATTAATTTAAGTGAATCAAGAGAGAATTTCTTCAAAAAATAATAAAGCACACCGTGCTCAAAAGGATATAAGTAAAGCACTAGAGCAATTCCATAGAAAAGAGCTTCGTTGACGGGATGTGAATGCCGCTTACCTAGCCTCCCTGGAAACTATTTGAGGACTCTATTTTATTTAAAAACTTTCAGATCTAAGTATTTTATTAAAATAGCAAGCAAAATGAAAATAAAATGACATTCTAAGAATAGCACACATCATGTGAAGAAGCAAAAACTTAGGCTCAACCGATACTAACCGATAATTGTTGAAGAAGAAAGGTGGGATGCCTACAGGGGCGTCCCCAAGCTTAGATGCTTGAGACTTATTGAAATATTATCTTTGTATGCCTTGGGCATCCCCAAGATTGAGCTTCTGTGTCTCCTTAATTCCTCTCATATCACGGTTTTTCTAAATCTCAAAGCTTCATCCACACAAAACTCAACAAGAAATCGTGAGATAAGTTAGTATAAACCAATGCAAAAACATTATCATTCTCTACTGTAGCAAATCACTGAAATTATTATTCAACATTGCATACTAAATGCCTCTGCATAATTAATACTTCTATCCTCAAATAGAATCATTAAGCAAGCAAACATATGCAAACATAACAGCAACCTGCCAAAACAGTATAGTCTGTAAAGAATGCAAGAGTATCAATACTTCACTAACTCCAAAGGTTATGAAAATTTACCACACTGTAGAAAATTTATCAGAGCTCATTTTGCAAAATGTTTCAACATTTTATCACATTCTGACATTTCTAGGGAATTTTTTCAACAGCGGTAAACTTTCTGTTTTCAAATAGCAACATGTATACTTGCAAAATAAGCGGGGTAAAGGCTATCATTGCCACTTTTATTGAAATAAAAGATGCAAAACAATATTATAAATAACATAAAGAAATTCCTAACAAAATAAATTGACGCTCCAAGCAAAACACATATCATGTGACGACTGAAAACATAGCTCCAAGTGAGGTTACCAATAATGTTGAAGACGAAAGAGGGGATGCCTTCCGGGCATCCCCAAGCTTAGTTGCTTGGATCTTCCTTGAATATTTACTGGGTGGTGCCTTGGGCATCCCCAAGCTTAGGTTCTTGTCACTCCTTATTCCCCTCATATCGATATCTCACCCAAACCTTGAAAACTTCAATCACACAAAACTTAACGAACCTTTGTGAGATAGGTTAGTATGATAAAGAACAAACCATTCCACTTTTGGTACTGTCAAAGACAAGATTCATAATTGTTCTCACACAATGCCTACTGTAGAATATAATTTCCACAATTTATATTTAGCAATATAAGCCATGGAAACTAGAAAACGAGCAAATTATGCATTGAAAACAGAATCTGTCAACAACAGAACAGTCCGTAGTAATCTGCACTCAAACCATATTGCTACTACTCCAAAATTTCTGAAAAATTAGGACCACATGAGCAATTTGTATATTAATATTCTTCAAAAAGAATCAACGCAATAGCACTCTTTAGTTAAAAACTACTCAAAAATCACACAAAACTCAACAAGAACTCGTGAGATAAGTTAGTATAAATCAATGCAAAACCTTATCATTATCTAATGTAGCAAATCACAAAAAATATTATTCAACATTTCATACTAAATGCCTCTTCATGTTTAATACTCCTATCCTCAAATAGAATCATTAAACAAGAAAACATATGCAAACAATGTAAACATAACAGCAATCTTCCAAAACAGTACAATATGTATACAATGCAAGGGTATCAAGACTTACTTAACTACAAAATTTATGAAAATTTACCACACAGTAGAAAATTTATCAGAGCTTATTGTGAAAAAAAATTCAACATTTTATCACATTCTTACTTTTCTCGGGAATTTTTGCAACATTGATAAACTTTCTGTTTTGAAACAGCAACTCATATACTTGCAAGATAAGCATGACAAAGGCTATCCTTGCCGCTTTTATTGAAATAAAATATGCAAAACATTATTCTAAATAAGAGAAATCAAATCCTAACAAAATAAAATGACGCTCCAAGTAAAACTCATATCATGTGATGAATTAAAACATAGCTCCAAGTGAGGTTAATCTTCCTTGGATATTAACTTGGGGTGCCTTGGGCATCCCCAAGCTTAGGGTCTTGTCACTACTTATTCTCCTCATATCGATGTCTCACCCAAAACTTGAAAACTTCAATCACACAAAACTTAACGGAACTTCGTGAGATAGGTTAGTATGATAAAGAGCAAACCACTCACTTTTGGTAATGCCAAAGACAAGATTCATAATTGTTCTCACACAATGCCTACTGTACCATATCATTCCCACAATTTATATTGAGTAATATAAGCCATAGAAACTAGAAAGCAAGCAAACTATGCATTGAAAACAGAATTTGTCAAAAACAGAATAGTCTATAGTAATCTGTACTCCAACCATACTTCTGCTAGTCCAAAAATTCTGAACAATTAGGACAACCTGGGAAATTTGTATATTAATCTTCTTCAAAAAGAATCAGTATTTTATCATGCTTCTGTTAAAAATGAGAATTATTTTTTTGAGCGCAAAAGTTTCTGTTTTTCAGCAAGATCAAAGCAACTATCACCCAACAAGATCCTAAAGGCTTTACTTGGCACTTTATTGAAACAAAAGCAATAAAACATGATTACTACAGTAGCATAATCATGTGAACACACAAAAATAGTAGGTAAAAGTGTTGGGTTGTCTCCCAACAAGCGCTTTTCTTTTATGCCTTGTAAGCTAGGCATGATGATTTCGATGATGCTTGCATAAAAGATAAGAATTGAAACATGAAGAGAGCAACATAAAGTATATGACTAGCACATTTAGGTCTAACCCACTTCCTATGCATAGGGATTTTGTGAGAAAACAACTTATGGGAAAAAGAATCAACTTGCATAGGAAGGCAAAACAAGTGTCACTTCAAACCAATCAACACATAGAGAAGAAACTTGATATTATTGAGATATGTAAGGGCATAAGTTCCTTTCTCATAATAATTTTCAGAGGAATCATGAATGATTTCAACAATATAACCATCACATACAGCACTCTTTTCATGATGCACAAGCATAAAAGATTTATTACTCTTTATGGCATACATGTCATCATAATAATCATCATAGATAGCAGCCTTATTGTCCTAGTCAATTGAAACCTCTTCCAAAATAGTGGATGTATCACTAAATAAAGTCACGACCTCTCCAAATCCACTTTCATCAATATTGTAATAAGATTCAACACCCTCGAAAATAGTGGGATCACTAATACCTAAAGTTGAAACTCTTCCAAACCCACTTTCGTCAATGTAATCATCATAAATAGGAGGCATGCTATCATCATAATAAATTTTATTATCGAAAGTAGAAGGAATAAAAGGATCATATTCATTAAGCAAAGCATCCCCAAGCTTAAAACAAGCATTATTTCCAGCAAATAAATCTTCAAACATATCATACTCATCAAACATGGGAAAATTTTGTTTTTGCCACTCTAGATTTTGCCAATTTTCCTTATGCCACTCTAGATTTTGGCATTTCACTTTTGCCACTCTTAGCTTTTGACAATTATCACAATTACCATTCCGTGGCAAAAGCAGAATAATTTTATTTCATTTTTGCCACTCTTAGCTTTTGAAATGTATCACAATCGCCACTCCGAAGTTTTTGCTTTTGCCACCGGAATGGCAATTCAGATAATTGTCAAAAACTAAGAGTGGAAAAAGTGAAATGTCAAAATATAGAGTGGCATAAGGAAAATTGGCAAAATCTAGAGTGGCAAAAACAAAAATTTCCCATCAAACATAGCATCCCCAAGCTTTGTGGTTTTGCATATCATCACAATCATTCTTATCAATAGCATAAATGGCACCAATAGTATAGCAAACATTATTATCATATTCTTCCCAATCATAATCATCACAACAAGCAATAGGCATAACAAAATCATCATCAATATCTTCATCCTCCATCAACATATTTGATTCACTTTCATGAGGCACGATGGTGATGGGAGCAACATTATTTGGGACAGACACCTTTTTACCTCTATTCTTTCGTCTTTTCTTCTTCTTCACCACACCATGTGTGGGTTTAATTCAATTTTTCAAGCTTCTTGTTGAAGAGATTGATTGGATAGGAAGGTCCTCCTTGTTACCTGATTCATCATAATAAACACTAGGCGGGTATTGGGAAACATTTTCCCTTTCATTATTACTCTCTTCATATTCCATTTGTTTTCTTGACTTTAGATATTTGGCAATATAAGGATTCTCAATGCAATTTACCACACAAAACATATAAATTTCCTCTACATCAAAACCAAGAAATCTCTCGGGATTTGGAAAACCCTTAGTTATATGTTTCATTTCTTCATACCCCAAAAGAAGACTAAGCTCTTTATGATGCTCAAGGGAAATCAAGTTATCACAATTTTTGGACAAAATTTGATCATGAAACAATTAGCATTGGAGATTTAAATGACCACGTTAATTGCAAAGTTCACAAGGATGGCAAAAAAATTACATCTTTCAGCACAATCATCTAGCCTCTCTTGCAACTTTTTCATTTCTATATATTTATGCTTCTTACAAAATCTATCTTCCCTTTTTGGTGTGCAAATGCATTCCCAATTCACTCCGCAAAAATTGACATGCTTATAAGAAATATTTTTGTCATGACTTGTTCAATCATCATTAGCAATTTGGATATTCAAAGAATTCATACTAACAACATTGCAATCATGCTCGTCAGTTAAATAATTTGTGCCAAGCATTTTATTGACTTCTTCTTCTATTTATTGAGCACAATTTTCTGAACCATCATTTTCAAGAAATATATTACAAAGACGATCAATAATATGATGCAACCTAAATTCCATTTTTTTGTAGTTTTCTTTTATAAACCAAACTATTGATAAAACAAGAAACTAAAAGATTCAATTACAAGATCTAAAGATATACCTTCAAGCACTCACCTCCCCGGCAACGGCGCCAGAAAAGAGCTTGATGTCTACTATGCAACTTTGTTCTTGTAGACACGTGTTGGGCCTCCAAGTGCAGAGTTTTGTAGGACAGTAATTTTCCCTCAAGTGGATGACCTAAGTTTTATCAATCCGTGAGAGGTGTAGGATGAAGATGGTATCTCTCAAACGACCCTGCAACCAAATACAAGAAATCTCTTGTGTCCCCAACACACCCAATACAATGGAAAATTGTATAGGTGCACTAGTTCGGCGAAGAGACGGTGATAAAAGTGTAATACGGATGGTAGAAATATATTTTTATAATCTGAATAAAAAAACAGCAAGGTAGCAAATAGTAAACGGGCACAAAAATGGTATGTCAATGCTTAAAAACAAGGCCTAGGTTCCGTACTTTCGCTAGTGCAATCTCTCAACAGTGCTAACATAGTTGGATCATATGATTATCCCTCAAAGTGTAACGAAGAATCACTCTCGAGTTCCTATTGGCGGAGAAGAAAAGATAGGAATTGTGTGTAGGGTACTAAACCATCTCAAATCTATTCTTTCTGTTCGATCTATTCAAGAGTCCGTACAAAAATAACACAAAGCTATTGTTTACGTTCGATCTAATCCTAGAATTCATACTAGAATAACACCAAAGCAAATTCATATTCATAATACTCAATCCACACAGAGAACTATAAAGAGACCCCAAAGTTTCCGTCGGACAAAAGATAATAAAAACGTGCATCAACCCCTATGCATAGATTACCCCAATATCATCGCAGGAATCCGCGAGTTGAATGCCATAACATATATCAAGTGAATCAATAAGATACCCCAATTGTCACCTCAAGTATTCATATTGCAAGACATATATCATGTGTTCTCATCTCTGAACATTCAATCTGACATGACAAAACGTCAAAGGGTAAAGATTCAATTCATCACAACAAGAGTATAGAGGGGAGAAACATCATATGATCCGACTATATTAACAAAGCCCATGATATAGATCACGAGAGAGAGAGAGAGAGAGAGATTTATCACATAGCTGCTGGTACAAACCCCCAGCCTCAAGGGTGGACTACTCCCTCCTCATCGTGGTGGTCGCTGGGATGATGAAGATGGCAACCGGAGATGATTCCCCCCTCCGGCAGGGTGCCGGAACGGGTCTAGATTGGTTTTCGGTGGCTACGGAGCCTTGCGGCGGCGGAACTTCTGATCTAGGTTAACCCCGAAGGGTTTCAGAATATTTTGGAATTTATAGTGCAAAGAGGGGGTACGAGAGGCCATCGAGGTGGGCACAACCCACCTAGGCGTGCTAGGGGGCCCTGGCATGCCTTGGTGGGTTGTGCCCCCCTCGGGGCACCCCCCAGATGCAACTCTGGCCCATTGGGTTCCTTCTGGTCCAAAAATAATCTCCGTAAAGTTTCGCGGTGTTTGGACTCCGTTTGGTATTGATTTCCTGCGATGTAAAAAATAAGCAAAAAACATCAACTGGCACTGAGCACTGGTTCAATAGGTTAGTCCCAAAAAGTGATATAAAGTTGCTCTAAAATGATTGTAAAACACCCAAGAATGATAAAATAATAGCATGAATACTTCATAAATTATAGATATGTTGGAGACGTATCACCTCCCGCTCACTTATTTCGAGAGAAACTCCTTCGCTAGAAAGGATCCATTCTTAGCAACAAAGATCTTGCCTCTGGATCTGTGATAGAAGGTGTACCCAACAATTTCTTTTGGGTATCCTATGAAGACGCACTTCTCCGATTTGGGTTCGAGCTTATCAGGCTGAACTTTTTCACATAAGCATCGCAACCCCAAACTTTAAGAAATGACAGCTTAGGTTTCTTGCCAAACCACAGTCCATGCGGTGTCGTCTCAACGGATTTAGACGGTGCCCTATTTAACGTGAATGCAGCTGTCTCTAATGAATAACCCCAAAATGATAGTGGTAAATCGGTAAGAGACATCATAGATTGCACCATATCTAATAAAGTACGGTTACGATGTTCAGACACACCATTACGCTGTGGTGTTCGAGGTGGTGTGAGTTGTGAAACTATTCCACATTGTTTTAAATGAAGGCCAAACTCGTAACTCAAATATTCGCCTCCGTGACCTGTTCATAGAAACTTTATTTTCTTGTTATGATGATTATCCATTTCACTTTGAAAGTCTTTGAACTTTTTAAATGTTTCATACTTGTGTTTCATTAAGTAGATATACCCATATTTGCTCAAATCATCTGTGAAGGTCAGAAAATAATGATACCCGCCATGAGCCTTAACACTCATTGGACTGCATACATCGGTATGTATTATTTCCAATAATTCATTAGCTCGCTCCATTGTTTTGGGAAACGGAGTTTTAGTCATCTTGCCCAAGAGGCATGGTTCGCAAGTATCAAATGATTCATAATCAAGTGATTCCAAAAGCCCATCCGCATGGAGTTTCTTCATGCGCTTTACACCAATATGACCTGAACGTCAAGGCCAAAAATATGTTGCTCTATCATTATCAACTTTGCATCTGCTGGTGCCCTTAACTAGTATATGTTCATTTTGCAACTCCTGTTTCAAGTTACTAATATTAGCAACTGAACTAGTATCAAATACCCTGGGGTTACTATGAACACTAGTAAAGTACACATCAATAACATGTATATCAAATATACCTTTGTTCACTTTGCCATCCTTCTTATCCGTCAAGTATTTGGGGTAGTTCTGCTTCCTGCGGCCATTTCCTTTGCAGTAGAAGCACTTAGTTTCAGGCTTGGGTCTAGCTTTGGGCTTCTTCACGGGAGTGGCAACTTTCTTGCCATTCATCTTGAAGTTCCCTTTCTTTCCCTTGCCCTTTTCCTTGAAACTAGTGGTCTTGTTAACCATCAACACTTGATGCTATTTCTTGATTTCGACCTTCGCCGATTTCAGCATCGCGAAGAGCTTTGGAATCATTTTCATCATCCCTTGCATTTTATAGTTCATCACGAAGTTCTAGTATCTTGGTGATAGTGAGTAGAGAACTTTGTCAATCACTATCTTATCTGGAAGATTAACTCCCACTTGATTCAAGTGATTGTAGTACCCAGACATTCTGAGCACATGTTCACTAGCTGAGCTATTCTCCTCCATCTTGTAGGCAAAGTATTTGTCAAAGGTCTCATACCTCTCTAAAATACCAATTTTAGCTCTTGGAACATCTCATATGCTCTGTGGCGTTCAAAACCTTCTTGAAGTCCCGGTTCTAAACCGTAAAGCATGGTGCACTAAACTATCAGGTAGTTATCATGCTGAGCTTGTCAAATCTTCATAACATCTGCATCAACTCCTGCAATAGGTCTGTCACCTAGCGGTGCATCAAGGACATAATTCTTCTGTGCAGCAATGAGGATAATCCTCAGATCATGGACCTAGTCCGCATTATTGCTACTATCATCTTTCAACTTAGTTTTCTCTAGGAACATATCAAAAATAAAACATGGGAGCTATACGCGAGCTATTGATCTACAACACATATATGCAAATACTATCAGGACTAAGTTCATGATAAATTAAGTTCAATTAATCATATTACTTAAGAACTCCCACTTAGATAGACATCCCTCGAGTCATCTAAATGGTCACATGATCTAAATCAAATAAACAATGTCCGATCATCACATGAGATGGAGTAGTCTTCAATGGTGAACATCTCTATGTTGATCATATGTAGTATATGATTCACGTTCGACCTTTCAGTCTCCAGTGTTCCAAGGCCATGTCTGTACATGCTAGGCTCGTCAAGTTTAACCCGAGTATTCCGCATGTGCAAAACTGTCTTGCACCCGTTGTATGTGAACGTAGAGCCTATCACACATGATCATCATGTGCAAAACTTATACCTTGAAATTTTAGTAAGGGGTCATCTTATAATGCTACCACCGTACTAAGAAAAATAAGATGCATAAAAGATAAACAGCACATGCAATCAAAAAATGTGACATGATATGGCCATCATCATCTTGTGCCTTTGATATCCATCTCCAAAGCACCGTCATGATCTCCATTGTCACCGGCTTGACACCTTGACCTCCATCATAGCATCGTCGTCGACTCGCCAACTATTGCTTCTACAACTAGTGCTAACACACAGTGATAAAGTAAAGCAATTACATGGCGTTTGCATTTCATACAATAAAGAGACAACCATAAGGCTCCTGCCGGTTGCCAGTGACTTTTACAAAACATGATCATCTCATACAACAACGTATATCACATCATGTCTTGACCATATCACATCACAACATGCCCTGCAAAAACAAGTTAGATGTCCTCTACTTTGTTGTTGCAAGTTTTACGTGGCTGCTACGGGCTTCTAGCAAGAACCGTTCTTACCAACGCATCAAAACCACAATGGTGATTTATCAAGTTTGTTGTTTTAACCTTCAACAAGGACCGGCCGTGGTCAAATTCGATTCAATTAAAGTTGGAGAAACAGACACCCACCAGCCACCTTTATGCAAAATTAGTTGCATGTCTGTCGGTGGAACCGGTCTCATGAACGTGGTCATGTAAGGTTGGTCCGGGCCGCTTCATCCAACAATACCGCCAAATCAAAATAAGACATTGGTGGTAAGTAGTATGACGTTCAACGCCCACAAGTCTTTGTGTTCTACTCGTGCATATCATCTACGCGTAGACCTGGCTCGGATGCCACTGTTGGGAAAAGTAGCATGCAATTTCAAAAAAATTCCTACGGTCATGCAAGATCTATCTAGGAGATGCATAGCAACCAGAGGGGGAGAGTGTGTCCACGTACCCTCGTAGACCGAAAGAGGAAGCATTTGACAACGCGGTTGATGTAGTCGAACTTCTTCTCGTTCCGACTGATCAAGCACCGAATGCACGACACCTCTGAGTTCTGCACACGTTCAGCTCGATGACGTTCCTCGAACTCTTGATCCAGCAAAGTGTCGAGGGAGAGTTCCGTCAGCACGACGATGTGGTGACGGTGATGGTGAAGTGATTCGCGCAAGGCTTTGCCTAAGCATTACGTGAATATGACCAGAGGCGTAAACTATGGACGGGGCACCACACACGGCTAACAGATGTTTGTGTGTGTTCTAGTGGTGCCCCCCTCATATATATAGGTTGGAGGGGAGGAGAGGCAGCCAAGGGGTTGCCCCAAGTAGGAGGAATCCTACTTGGGCACCTCCCAATTCAGCCTCCCCCCTTCCATATTCATCCAGAGGGGGAAGGAAGGAGTAGGGAGGAGGGAAGGAAGGGGAGGCCGAATCCCTCCCCTTCCTTTCTCTCTTCCCCTCCTAATTCGGCCTAGATGGGGCGCACCAGCTCCTTAGGGGCTGGTATGTCCCCTTGTTGGTCCATTAGGCCCATGTAGTTGCCGGGGGGTGCTTGGAACCCCTTCCGGTAACCCGATATGTGCTTGGTACCCCCAGAACACTTCCGGTGTCCGAATATCATCGTCCTATACATGAATCTTTACCTCTCAACCATTTAGAGACTCCTCGTCATATTCATGATCTCATCCAGGACTCCGAACAACATTCGGTCACCAAATCACATAACTCATATAATACTAAATCGTCATCGAACGTTAAGCATCCGGACCCTACGGGTTCGAGAACTATATATGTAGACATGACCGAGACACCTCTCCGGTCAATAACCAACAGCGGAACCTGGATGCTCATATTGGTTCCCACATATTCTACAAAGATCTTTATCGGTCATACCATAATGACAACATACGTTATTCCCTTTGTCATCGGTTTTACTTGCCCGAGATTCGATCGTCGGTATCTTCATACCTAGTTCAATCTCGTTACTGGCAAGTCTCTTTACTCGTTCCATAATACATCATCTCGCAACTAACTCATTAGTCACATTGTTGCAAGGCTTATTATGATGTGCATTACTAAGAGGGCCCATAGATACCTCTTTGATACTCGGAGTGACAAATCCTAATCTTGATCTATGCCAACCCAACAAACACCTTCAGAGATACCTGTAGAGCATCTTTATAATCACCCAATTATGTTGTGACGTTTGATAGCGTGCAAGGTATTCCTCCGGTATCTGGGAGTTGCATAATCTCATAGTCAAAGGAACATGTATATGACATGAAGAAAGCAATAGCAATAAAACTTAACAATCATTATGCTAAGCTAATGGATGGGTCTTGTCCATCACATCATTCCCCTAATGATGTGATCCCGTTCATCAAATGACAACACATGTCCGTGGCTAGGAAACTTAACCATCTTTGATTAACGAGCTAGTCTAGTAGAGGCTTACTAGGGACACTGTGTTTTGTCTATGTATACACACATGTATGAAGTTTCCAGTTAATACAATTATAGCATGAACAAAAAACATTTATCATGATATAAGTAAATATAAAATAAAAACTTTATTATTGCCTCTAGGGCATATTTCCTTCAGTATGATATGAAAGGGTGATGTCTACTACACAACTTGTTCTTGTAGACTCATGTTGGGCCTCCAAGCGCAGAGTTTTGTAGGACAGTAACAATTTTCCCTCAAGTGGATGACCTAAGGTTGTCCGTGGGTGGCGTAGGATGAAGATGGTCTCTCTCAAACAACCCTGCAACCAAATAATAAAAGTATCTTGTGTCTCCAACACACCAAATACAATGGTAAATAGTATAGGTGCACTAGTTCGGCGAAGAGATGGTGATACAAGTGTAGTAATGATAGTAGATATTGATTTTTGTAATAGGAACAATAAAAAACAACAAGGTAGCAAGTAGCAAAAGTGAGCACAAACGATATTGCAATGCTTGAAAATGAGGCCTAGGGTCCGCACTTTCGCTAGTGCAATCTCTCAACAATGCTAATATAATTGGATCATATAACCATGCCTCAACGTGCAACGAAGAATCACTCCAAAGTTCCTATCTAGCGGAAAACTTAAGAAGAAATCGTTTGTAGGGTACGAAACCACCTCGAAGCTATTCTTTCCGATCGATCTATCCAAGAGTTCGTACTAAAATAACACCAAATAATTTCAGTTTCATAATACTCAATCCAACACAAAGAACCTCAAAGAGTGCCCCAAGATTTCTACCGGAGAAACAAAGACAAGAACATGCATCAACCCCTATGCGTAGATTACCCCAATGTCACCTCGAGAATCCACGAGTTCAGTGCCAAAACAGATACCAAGTGAATCAATATTATACCCCATTATCACTACGAGTATTCATATGCAAGACATATATCAAGTGCTCTCAAATCCATAAAAGTATTCAATCCGATAAAATGAAATCTCAAAGGGAAAACTCAATTCATCACAACAAGATAGAGAGGAGAAAATACCATATGATCCAACTATATTAACAAAGCCTGCGATACATCAAGATCGTGCCATCTCAAGAACATGAGAGAGAGAGAGATTAAACACATAGCTACTGGTACAAACCCTCAGCCCCGAGGGTGGACTACTCCCTCCTCATCATGGTGGCCGCTGGGATGATGACGATGACCACCGGTGATGATTTCCCCCTCCGGCAGAGTGCCGAAACGGGGTCTAGATTGGTTTCTCATGGCTATAGAGGCTTGCGGCGACAGAACTTCTATTCTAGACATATGTAAGGAAAGACTTGTAAAGAAAGGCATGTAAAGGAAGTCACCGAGCCGGACACGATTATGAGCCGGCTGGGACTCTGTAGGCCACCAGGCGTCAACCCATGTATATAAGGGGATGACCTGGTGGCGGCTTAGGGTAAGAAAGAAGAGATCGATAACCAAGCCGGCGAGTTAAGCCTCTTGGTGATCAAAACCCCAGCAATACCAACACAACTAGACGTAGGCTTTTACCTTCATCGTAAGGGGCCGAACTAGTATAAAACCTCTTGTGTCCTTTGTCTCGATTAACCCCTTAAAGCTTCCTAGTTGCGATGGCCCTATGACTAAGTCCTTTTGCTAGGACATCTGCCGTGACAATTCCGCGACAGTTGGCGCCCACGATGGGGCCAGCGCACGGTGGATTTGAGTTCTTGAATGGCAACTTCGAAGGGCTCAAGGGATACGCTGTGGGCCGGATGACCAAGAGTCGTCGCGGCAAGCTCTACATCGACGACGAAGGATGGGGCCCCGAGGCCGGCTCAATTGAGTACGGATAACAGGTCCCCTTCAGTAGAATTCACGTCTTCATCGGCCGGATCGGCGAGTCAGGCCCTGAGCCAGACGTCCACACCAACCTCGTCGAAACGGCTCAGCGCGCGAGGACCGCCCGTGTTCAATCTGTCGTGAAGCATGCCTTTGTAGGCTGCGTCCACGGTGGTGAATACTCTGAAGGATCGGTGGAAGGCGGTGAGATGGCCGCCTGTTCTGACACTGCATCATCAACGGGCGAGACGGACTCTTTGTACCAGCTGCAGGATGGCATGCTTAGGGGCTGTTCCGATGGCAGCAGTATTCCGGGCCCCCTTGAGCCGCCGAATTGGGCCGGAGTCTTCATGGCAGGGACATAGCCCGGGCAGAACTCCACAGCAGCAGCGGCAACAGCTACCGGGTCAGCCGCAGCCGGGTCAGGAGACCCCGTGCGCCCCCCGGCTCAGATTCTAATGGACCTCATGGATAAACTAACGACTCTGTTGACTGCCGTGGTAGAGCCGGCAGATAAAGCCCAGCATGACACAGAGGTGGCATGTGTATGTGAAGAGATGGTGCAAGCTAAATAAAATCTGGCTGCGGAGGAAGTCAGGATGGCAGCGGAGCGGGCGGCTTTGGACGTTCGTGCTCAACAGCTTCAAGCAGAGACCTTTCGGCTCTCGGTGGATCTGAATGCTTCAAACGAGGTCATGAGGAGAAGGCATCAGAAAACTCAGTCACGTCTACCTCTGACGCTCGATCCTAGGAACCTTTTTCATAGGCCCGGAGCCGGGGGAGGCAACCCGCCGGAGGCAACCCGGATCACGACACCCAGCGCACCGGTCCAACCGCGTGACATGGAACCACCTCATGTAATCGCCGCTCCACCTCATTACGTACCAACGCCGCCGGGTCACTTCTCCAATCCATTGGAAAACCTCATTGCAGCGTCGGCTCGATTGGCGGCTCTCCCGATGGAAGGTGACTCACCGGCGGTAGTTGAAACGCGAAGGGTGAGAGAACTTCTTCAAACAGCTCTGGCACAGCAGGATGCATACTCCTACAGTCGAGACATGATCCATTCAACTCCTCGCCCGAGCCGGAGCCCAAGCTACAGTAGGCATATGGAGCCAGCTGACATGTCAAGCAATGCTCAGCGCCGCAACTGGCCACACAGGTATGAGCCGATGCAAGCTGGAGCCATTAACTTGGCAGATCAGGAGAGGATCCGGCAAGAGGCGGAGCGAGCGGTTCAACTGGCAGCAGAGCAAGCAGCTCATCAGACCTTTCCAGCTTATCCAGCAACCTTACTTGAGGCAGGGGTGGCCACAAGAACCGGAGGTGTCCCTTGCCTGGTGTCGTCCATACGTAATGAGCGTTTACCAAAAGACTTCAAGGGGCCCTGTAAAGTGCCTAATTACACGGCCGACTTATAGCCTGGGGCTTGGATTGAGAGTTATGAGATGGCTATGGAGTTGTTGGAGGTCAGCGACGCGGAAATGGCCAAGTATTTCACTATGATGTTGGATGGAACAGCTCGTACTTTGTTGAAGGGGTTGCCACCCAATTCTATCGGCTCATGGGCAGAGTTGAAGGCCCGTTTCATCTAGAACTTCAAAGACACGTGTAAGCAGCCTATGTCGATTGTGGACCTGACTAAGTGTAAGCAAGAGGACGGTGAGTCTACAACCCATTGGGTGCGCCGGGTCAAGGAGATAATACATTCGTCTGATAAGATGGATGCCGGCTCAGCAGTCTTGATGTTGGAGAAAAATTGCCGTTTTGAACCTATGAAGTAGAAGTTGGGGCGGCTCAAGCGTGACTGCAATGACATGGGCCAGTTGATGGCGGCTCTCATCAAGTACACTGATTTTGATAGTACCAAAGACCCGGTGTCTGACGAAGAAAAGACAGCGAAGGGAAAGAAGAACGGCAACGGCAAGGGTCACCAACATAACCCGGCAAATCAAGGAGGTAATAAACGTAAGGCTGATGAGTTTGTTGCTAACATCAATGCGCAGGGCGGAAATCAACGTCACAAGGGCAGGCAACCCCCTTGGTCGGGCGGGTCAGGTCCCACCCTTGAGCAACTATTGAATGAGCCTTGTCCAAGACAAGGCACCCGGGAGAAGCCAGCCACCCACCTGTCGAAAGATTGTACAATCATGAAGGCATTTAAAAATTCAAACGCGTTTAACGGAGGTCACGGACCAGGTGGCGGTTCAGGTGGAGGCGGTTTCCATGGCCCGAGCGCCGGTTCAGGTGGAGGAGGATTTCACGGTCAGGGCCATCCTGGAAACCAAGGAGGATATAATCCACAACCCGGACAAGTTAATCAACAGCAATAGTCCGGATATCATAGCAACCCAAAACAGCTGAATAGTGTGCAATACCATGTGTTCACCACTAGTTTATGTAAGAGGGACCAGAAGCTTCACAAGAGGGCCGTCAATGCCATTGAGCCGGCAATTCCACGTTACTTATGTTGGTCAGAGCAGCCTATTGTGTGGAGCAGAGAGGATCACCCACCCCGGGTTGATAATCCGGGTCACTTGGCCTTGGTAGTGGCGCCTCAGGTTGGTGGATATAAATTCACTAAGGTACTCATGGATGGAGGCAACAGCATCAACATCCTCTACTATGAGACGTTCCGCCGGATGGGGTTGACTGATAAGAGTCTTAACAGTCCAACACTATTTTTCACGGTGTGGTACCTGGAAAGTCGGCATACCCAGTTGGTAAGATTGAACTGGAAGTAGCCTTTGGAGATGAGTATGACTCCAGAGCAGAAAAATTAACCTTTGAGGTGGTTAAGATCAAAAGCCCATATCATGCTCTGTTTGGACGGCTGGCTTATGCCAAGTTCATGGCTCGGCTGTGTTATGTATATTTGCAGCTCAAGATGCCGGGTTATAAGGGCACCATTATAGTACATGGGAGCCGGAAAATAAATTTGGAGTGTGAAGAAGGTGATGCTGCCTATGTTGAGTCTGTTTGTGCAACAAAGGAGTTAATGTTTTACAAGGATCACGTTGACACGGCAGACATGACGTCGTTAAAGAAACCAACAATAGAGCATGAGCCAGTGTTCAAGTTCAAATCAGCTGATGACACCAAGATGGTTGACTTTGTGCCTGGCGACTCATCCAAGCACTTCATCATCAGTGCAAACTTGGATCCAAAATAGGAAAGAGCGCTCATCGAGTTCATCCATGAGAACCGGGACATCTTTGCATGGAAACCTTCTGACATGCCGGGTGTCCCGAGGGAACTCGCTGAGCAAACTCTCAATATTGATCCAAAGTTTAAACCTGTTAGATAGTTTCTCCGACGGTTCAATGAAGAAAGGTGCAAGGCCATTGGAGAAGAGGTGGCCCAGCTCTTGGCGGCCGGGTTCATTGTAGAAGTCTTTCACCCAGAGTGGTTAGCCAACCCGGTGCTTGTACTCAAAAAGAACGGCACCTCGCGTATGTGTGTGGACTACACTGATTTAAACAAGGCTTGTTCGACTGACCCTTTTGCCCTCCCCCGTATTGATCGGATCATCGATGCTACGGCGAGTTGCGCACGTTTGAGTTTCTTGGATGCTTATCCAGGTTATCATCAGATCAAGATGGCAGTCAAAGATCAGGAGAAGACGGCTTTTATCACTCCCTTTGGAGCTTTCTGCTATGTGTCTATGCCTTTTGGGCTTAAGAGTGCCCAGGCGACTTACCAACGGTGTGTGCAGAATTATCTTCATGATTAGATGGGCATAATGTTCATGCTTATGTGGATGATATAGTGGTAAAATCCAGGAAAGAGGAAACCTTGGTCGCAGATCTGAAAGAGACCTTCGATAATCTCTGGGTCTACAAAATGATGCTTAACCCGGCTAAGTGTGTTTTTGGAGTCCCAGCTGGCAAGCTCTTGGGTTTTTTTGTGTCCAACCAAGGTATTGAAGCTAACCCGGAGAAAATCAAGGCAATTACATCCCTGGCCAAACCAACATGCATCAATGACTTCAACGGCTGGCGGGTCGTGTTGCTGCTTTGAGCCGGTTCATAAGCCGGCTAGGGGAGAAGGCGATGCCTTTGTATCAGATGATGAAGAGAACAGATGATTTTGTTTGGAGCGATGCTGCAAACTCTGCTTTTGAAGATCTGAAGACACAACTTGCTGAGCCGCTGGTCCTTGCAGCTCCAATTGAGAAAGAGTCGTTGTTGTTATACGTAGCTGCCAATTCACGAGCTGTTAGTGTGGCAATTGTGGTGGACCGCAAGGAGGTTGGCAAGGAACATCCGGTTCAACGGCCGGTTTACTACATCAGCGAGGTGTTAATTGAATCCAAACAACGTTATCCACATTGGCAGAAGCTCGTGTATGGGGTGTTCATGGCGAGCCGGAAGCTTAAACATTATTTTCAGGGTCACCCAATCACTGTGGTTAGCTCTGCTCCCTTGGGAGACATCATTCAAAACAGAGAAGCCACTGAACGAGTCACCAAGTGGGCCATTGAGCTTGGGTCGCATGGATTGAAGTATGTACCACGTACTGCGATCAAATCTCAAGCACCGGTTGATTTTATCAATGACTGGACAGAAATGCAGATGCCAGAAGAGAATCCATATAACACATATTGGACTATTCATTTTGATGGGTCCAAACAGTTGGAAGGCTCGGGGGCTGGAGTTGTTTTAACCTCTCCTCGAGGTGACAAATTTTGTTATGTGTTACAGCTGATGTTTCCTTGCACTAACAATGCAGCAGAGTATGAAGCCTTGCTCCATGGTCTTCGAGTGGCCAAAGAGATGAGCCTGAGTCGGGTCAGGTGTCTTGGCGACTCAGACTTAGTGGCTCAACAGGTATCAGGCAAGTGGGATTCCAAAGACCCTCTCATGGCGGCTTATCACCGTGAGGTTGATGCGGTTGCAGGACATTTCAAAGGATATCAAGTGGAGCATATTGACCGTAGGAAGAACGAAGCGGCTGATGCTCTAAGCCGGTTGGGATCTCAGCGTAAACCGGTGCCACCTAACACTTCTTTGGATGTCTTGCATAACCCGTCTGTTAAGTTGCCCACAGAAGATCTAGCCGTTCCTGACCCGGAGGCACAGTTGGTGGCGGCTCTTCATGTCATCCCAGATTGGACAGTGCCATTCTTGCCTTACATGACCCGGGGTGAGTTGCTAGCGGATGAGACCCAGGCTCGATAGATAACCCGGCGGTCTAAGTCAATGATGATTTCTAATGGAGAATTATACCATCGCAGCGTCTCTGGAGCATTTCAGCGGTGTGTTTCCCCTGAAGAAGGCCAAGAAATACTTCATGAGATCCATGAAGGCGATTGTGGTCATCACGCCGGGTCAAAATCTCTGGTGGCCAAGGCTTTTCGTCACGGTTTTTACTGGTTGACGGCTCATGCTGATGCAGAGGATCTGGTTAGCAGATGTGATGGATGTCAAAAGTTCGCACGATGAGCACATGTGCCGGCTCAAGAACTCTGGATGATTCCAATCACTTGGCCGTTTGCGTTCTGGGGGCTTGACATGCTGGGACCTTTCAAAAGGTCTATGGATAAAAAGACACATCTTTTAGTGGCAGTTGATAAATTCACAAAGTGGGTTGAGGCAGACCCGGTGAGTAAGTGTGATGCGGCCACGGCGGTTCAGTTCATGAAAAAGGTGATCTTTGGTTTTGGTTTTCCACACAGCATTATCACTGACAATGGCACTAATCTGTCCCAAGGGGCTATGGAGGAGTTTTGTCAACGTGAGCATATCCGGCTTGATGTTTCTTCTGTAGCTCATCCTCAATCCAATGGTCAAGCTGAGAGAGCGAATCAGGAAATTTTAAAAGGTCTCAAACCCCGGCTTATGGTTCCCTTGCAGCGAACGCCGGGTTGTTGGGTAGAGGAATTACCCTCGGTGCTGTGGAGTATCAACACCACACCTAACAGGTCCATAGGTTACACACCTTTCTTCATGGTGTATGGAGCAGAAGCAGTGTTGCCTAGTGACATCCGTCATGACTCGCCCCGTGTGGCGGCTGTCACACCCTAGCTAGTTCAAGCATTAGAGTGTGCATCATGTTTATTTTCCTCTTAAATTTGAAATGGGGATGACAGAACCCCCAACACCCCCCTGGAAACAACTAGGGTTTACTAAAATTATTTTCAATGAACCTAAAATGACATTCTAAAAAGTTCATCCTCTTTGTCTTGGGTTAAAACCTCTGGCAAAATTGGTGCACAATTTTCTAGGTCAACAGAAGGTCATTGAATTAAATCATAAGTATTTGAATTTGGGCATTTAAATGCTATAAAATAAATTAAATGCTCAAATAATTCTGGAAATAAATGTGTGCTGTTGGAAATATTCTAAACAGAGCCCACAATTATTTTCAGGATTTTTGGAAACGTTTTAGTATTTTAAATAAAGCCCAACAGTTGTAGTTAAAAAAACAGAAAAAAATTTAAAAAAAGGAGAGAGGGAAGCCCACCTGGGCCTTACCTGTGCTGGCCAGCCCACCTGGCTTGGCCCAGCCGACTGGCCCTGCCAGTCGTCGTCCTCCTCCCGCCAGAAGGACGCGGAGCGCGTGGCCGGCGCCCGCGTCCACACGCCAGCCACCTCCTGCTTCCGCCGACGCCCGGGAGACGTCCAGGGATGCCACGCGACCCCCACGTCCCCCTCTCATCCTCTCGCACTCGCCCCCTCGTCTCTCTCACTCTCCCCCGCGATGGCCGAGCGCGTCCCTCGCCGCCGATCGCCGTAGTTGCCACCAGAGCCACTCCCTCGCCCCTCCGACGAGCCCAATCGCTCCGCCTCGTCACCCTGGTCCTCTCCGTCGACCCACGCAAGCTCGGACGACCTCAAGACAACGTGGTGCCCTTCTTCCCCGTCCACGGCCGCTAGACGCCGTCGTTCGATTCGCCGGCCTCAAGCCCTCCCCGAGCTCGCTGACCCCTCTCAGACCCCGCTGTGAGCTCCTCTTCCTTTTTCCCTAGCTTCCGTGCTCGTTTGGCCTCTGTAGCCGCCATTCCCACCGCACCCGAGAGCTCCCCGCCGCCGACCATGGCGCCGTCGTGGCTAAAGCCACAGTGGCTCGAGGCCAAGCTTGTCGTTGTGCTCAGCGCAGCACCAAGAACCCGTAGCCACCACCAGCACCTTCTCCCGTGCACCGTAGCCTTGAAACCAACCCCGCCTGAACTCCGGCCGCCGCCACGAGCTCGATTCCGGCGAGCTCGCTCCACCCCAGCTCCTCCCACTTGCCCCACTAGATGCGCGCGAGCCCCAGCTACGCGTAGCACGTCTCCGCCATCGATTTGGTCACCAGGGGACCAAATCCGAAGCCCTCCGCCGTCTCGGCCTCGCCGGCGGCTCAACGCCGGCGGGATTAGCCCCGCCGACCAGGGGTTTGACCACAGTTGGACTCCCCTGAGTCAATGACAAGTGGGCCCCCTCTGTTAACTAAATCAGATTAGTTTTAATTAAAAATAATTAGCTTAATTAACTACTAACATGCGGGACCCACCAGTCAGGTTTGACCTGGACGTCCCCGTTGACCACTGACATCACCCTGACGTAATGCTGACACAGTAATTCAATTACTGGAATTATTCTTATACAGGAAATTCCAAAAAATAGTCAAAACTTCTAAAAATCATAGAAAATCAACCATAGCTCCAAATGCAAAGATTTATATATGAAAAATGATCAGAAAAATTCAATCTATCCATCTGTAATGGTTTCATGCATGACAAAACAAGTTCACCTTGCTGTTTAAGCAGAATAAGGAAATGCACTATTAAGGCCATGTTTAATGAGCTAATATTTGAATCTTTGATTCAAATGAGTTCATTCCTTTCTATTATAACTTGCATTAGGCCAAGACACATTCATATTGCCATGTCATAGCACGCATCATATTGTTGCATATCGTCATGTGTTGATTATGTTCCGATGTGTTCTTCGTGGTAGGTTCTGCCTCCGAGGATATTCACGAGTATCCAACTGAAGGGCAGTATCCCACTACCACTCCATCAGGCAAGCAACCATTGATCATTCCGATACAAACCCATGTTCTCGCTTCTGCTCTTGTTTACTGCATTAAGACAACGCGATTCAAACTGCTGTGTGCTACGGTAGTTGAACCCTTATCCTCTGCATGACCTTTCATTGCCACAGTAACTAGATGAAACCCACTAGCATGTGTAGGAGTTGATTGAGCCATGTATGTGATTCCTACCTTGCTGTGCCTGCTATGCTTAGAGTTGTGTCAGGTCTGGTTCATCTGGGTGATGAGCTGGAGTGAAATGCTTATGCCGGTAATGTGAGGGATGTGTTGAACATGTTTTGGTAAAGGTATCGATGAGAGGCCATGTAGGAGTACATGGTGGGTTGTTTCATTGAGGCCGTCCCTAAGAACTGAGATCTGCATGTGTGATTTAAGATTCAGCTACTACCATGCATTGGGATCCTTAATTGACCCTCTCGGCTTCTTAACCACCCTAATACTCTGTCCAGGAGTTGCAACTAGTTTCTGGTGTTTGTAGGTTATGTGTTGACGGCCGTGCGTAGCGCTGACCCTAGGGATGGGCTATGTTGCGGTAGATACACTGTGGCCGGGTATGCCGGGCGCCCATTAGGCGTCTCGGGACCCTGTTCACATCGTTCGGGGCCGTATGTGGAAACCTCGGCCGGACTCCCTGCGGATGGAACCTGGATAGGCGATAAACCTGGACTAGAGACTTAAGTGTTTAGGTAGGCCGTGGCCGACACCCTCGCTGGGCTTCCGCTTGAAGGTTGCCGAGTACATGTCGTGTAAGAGGCGGTAAGTGGTGAAAGCGTGTATGAAGAAGTACACCCCTGCAGGGTATAAAACTATTCGAATAGCCGCGTCCGCGGTAAAGGACTACTTGGTTGCCTATACAGTTCATAGACAAGTTAATGGGTACTAATAAAAGACTCAAGATAAGTGTGAGTACCGAGGATGGCCCTCTCGTAGGATGACGAGGGAGGATCCCCGGTGGAGTATTGTGTTGGTGAGTAGTGGACTCGTGTGTGAAAACTATTTTACTGGTGGAGTTCTGTAGGATAGCCTAGCCAAGAGTCAAAGCTGGCTTGCTGCATTAACCCCACCACCTACTTGAGAATAAGCATGTATAGTAGGTTCTGATGTAAGACTTGCTGAGTACCTTTGTACTCATGTTTGCTTAATTACTGTTTTCAGACGACAACACCGCCCCCTCCGATGGGTTCTACGTAGACCTTGACGTCGACGAGTGACTAGCCACCCAGGTGGTGATCCTGGCCATGGAGGACCCTATGTAGATAGACAGGCTTCGAGAAGCCTTCTTTCTTCCTAGAGTCTGTACTCAGACTAGTTGCTTCCGCATGTGCTTGTATGATTGTATGACTTGAGTGTCAGGTCATGTGACCCCTATCTGTATGAACATGTTATGTCTGGATCTCTGGAGCCTTTAAATAAAGTACTTGAGTTGTAGAGTTTTGTTGTGATGCCATGTTGTATGTACTCATATCGGGCATATTGTGTGTATGATTGAAATGCTTGGTATGAGTGGGATCCGACAATCTAGTTGTTTATCCTTGGCAGCCCTTCTTATGGGGAAATGTAGTCTAGTGTTCCTCGAGCCATAGTAGTCCGCTATAGCCCGATTCACCGGAGTCCTCCTAGCCCAGCACTACTGCTCAGGACACTTGACTGGCCGGCATGTGTTTCACTTCGTTCCTATGTCTGTCCCTTCGGGGAAATGTCACGCGGTGATATCCGGAGTCCTGCCTAGCCTGCTACAGCCCGGGTTCCCCGGAGTCCTGTTAGCCCAGTGCTACAGCCCGGAATCACTCGCTGATAACCGACATGTTTGATGTGTTTCATGTATGCCTGTCTCCATAGGTCTGTGCCGCTTTGGGTTCACGACTAGCCATGTCGGCCCGGGTTCTCTGTCATATGGATGCTAGCGACACTATCATATACGTGAGCCAAAAGGCGCAAACGGTCCCGGGCCATGGTAAGGCGACACCCGTGGGATACCGTGCGTGAGGCCGCAAAGTGATATGAGGTGTTACCGGCTAGATCGATGTGACCTGGAATCGGGGTCCTGATAGCGGCTTATGTTGAAGCTAATAATGAACAAGGCAGACAGGATGCACTTGACTTGTTAGATGATGAAAGAGACTTAGCAGCGGCTTGATCATCAATTTATCAACATGACCTCCGCCGTTATCACAACCGTTGAGTTAAGTCCAGGACTTTTCAGGAAGGTGACCTGGTGCTCCGGCTCATCCAGGATCTGTCAGATGCACACAAGTTATCCACACCTTGGGAAGGACCCTTTGTGGTCAGCAAGAACTTAAACAATGGGTCATATTACCTCATTGACGTTCGAGAGCACAAAGACTGACGTAAGTCTGAGGAAGAGACACGCCGGCCATGGAACATTGCTCAACTTCGGCCATACTACACCTGAGCCACCGGCTCTCATCATGTACATACTTTAACATTGTATATACCATGATAAGTAATAAAGCAGGACCATCGGTCTCTTTTCTTTTTTAAAAGATTATGCATCTTTGTTATTTCTTATTTTCAAATGACTATTAAGGAGCTGATCATATTTGAATCAAGTTTAACCTTTTTTGGCCCGGCTTATTATCGTATTCGAATCTAGCTGCAACTCTCATGGTCACTTGGGGGCTTCCTGTTCAAACATAGGTCATATTCGAACCGAAGAGAACATAGCTGTCGTAACCCTCTTGATCGGCTCAAGGCCAAACTCACTAGGGGGCTTCTTGATCGTATCCGAATCATAGCTTAACCCCTTTCGGGTCCGACTTGGATCGTATTCAAATTAGGGTCGTTAAAAACCTCTCAAGGTCATTTGGGGGCTTCATGTTCAAACATAGGTCGTATTCGAACCAAAGAGAACATAACTGTCGATACCCTCTTGATCGACGCAATGCCAAAGCCACTGGGGGCTATATGGTTGTATTCGAACCTTAGCTTAACCCCTTTGGTCCGGTTTAATGATCGTATTCGAATCAGAAACCCCCAAATACAAAGTTAAATCGTACTTATTACCTGTTATTTACTTTTTAGTTTTTTGTTGTCTCAATTTCACAAATAATTAGCATGATCTTCTTCACCGGCTGGACTATTTGACAACAAAGCCGCCAAGGTATGATGATCATTAAGTATTCAGAAGCATTGACTTCTCAAAATGATTGAGTTATGAACTTCATCACCCAGATTATTTAAACTGGTGGTCTAAGGATCAAAGGTACAAGTATGGCTATTGTTTATACGCAATTGCCTGCTGCATTAACCAAAGGGTTAGTTTCAGCCTAGTTCTCTTTTTATATCTGTTTCTGTTTTCATATTGGCTACAAGCCGGGTGTTTTAACCCGTTCGGTACTAAGCCACCAAGCCAGTTTTTTCTCTTGTATTTACAGGAATAGAGCTGAAGTATTACAGGGATAACCATAAATATGATGCATATATTGACATTAGGAAACACAGAATCACATACAAGTGTTTTATGCGTGATGGCATAAGAAAAGCATGCAGTGTTTTCACAGCTAAACTATTACAAGGCTTTTAAAGCCCATGAAGATGGTTATTGCTCCTCCCTCACCGGATCACCGCCCTCTGTTAACTGGAAGCTGGGTTTTGACCAGTCAAAACCATTCACGGCGACAAATTCTGCCTCTTCGTCAATCAGGCCGACGGGTCAACTTCCGGGGCAAATTTATTTTCACGAATAGGCGAGATTAAATCTGTCACCTTGTACGAGGGAGTTGCCATCTTCTTATTTTCAACATCAAAACCCGGCTGATACTTGTCAATGTTGGTTCCATCTCCAAGAATAGTCGCCTGAGGTCGGACTCCGCGCACGCAAGCCATGAAATCATCCTGCTCAAAGGGAGATCCGTCTTCCTTCACGGTGGGATATCCTCTGGCCACGTCCGTCGGGCCTAGATCTGGAACCCAAGCCTTGGAGCTGCTCAGGGCAGTCAAAGCTCCGGATCTCACACAGGAGCGCTTCACTTCTTGAAATCTGGCGGGTAGGATTGACAGTTTCTTCAAGACGTCGCTGAGCCGGTTGGGTCCTTGATTGGCAGGAGAGATGGCGGAAAGTGCCCGTTGTGCGCCAATATACAGTTGCTCCACTAAGGTATACACTGCCTTTAGTTTAATCACATGATCTTGGCTCAGATTCCCGCTTTGTGGGCCTGCACGTATTTTATAAACAAAGTCAGCTGGCGGCTTATATTCAGGATCAGCAAAAAGTACACAAGATCTAAGACAAACGGCTTACCAAAGATGGCCGCCACCATTTGAGACACCCGGCCCTTTAAACCATTTAGCTCTGTTGAAACTTCTTCAAGGGCTGCTTCGTTCTTCTCGGCGCATTGTGTCAGAAGCGTTTTTTCCATTGCCCCAGTTTAGGTAGGCCGTGGCCGACACCCTCGCTGCGCTTCCGCTTGAAGGTTGCTGAGTACATGTCGTGTAAGCGGCTGTAAGTGGTGAAAGCGTGTATGAAGAAGTACACCCCTGCAGGGTATAAAACTATTCGAATAGCCGTGTCCGCGGTAAAGGACTACTTGGTTGCCTATACAGTTCATAGACAAGTTAATGGGTACTAATAAAAGACTCAAGATAAGTGTGAGTACCGAGGATGGCCCTCTCGTAGGATGACGAGGGAGGATCCCCGGTGGAGTATTGTGTTGGTGAGTAGTGGACTCGTGTGCGAAAACAATTTTACTGGTGGAGTTCCGTAGGATAGCCTAGCCAAGAGTCAAAGCTGGCTTGCTGCATTAACCCCACCACCCACTTGAGAATAAGCATGTATAGTAGGTTCTGATGTAAGACTTGCTGAGTACCTTTGTACTCATGTTTTCTTAATTACTGTTTTCAGACGACAACACCGCCCCCTTCGATGGGTTCTACGTAGACCTTGACGTCGACGAGTGACTAGCCACCCAGGTGGTGATCCTAGCCATGGAGGGCCCTATGTAGATAGACATGCTTCGAGAAGCCTTCTTTCTTCCTAGAGTCTGTACTCAGACTAGTTTCTTCCGCATGTGCTTGTATGATTGTATGACTTGAGTGTCGGGTCATGTGACCCCTATCTATATGAACATGTTATGTATGGTTCTCTGGAGCCTTTAAATAAAGTACTTGAGTTGTAGAGTTTTGTTGTGATGCCATGTTGTATGTACTCATATCGGGCATATTGTTTGTATGATTGAAATGCTTGGTATGAGTGGGATCCGACAATATAGTTGTTTATCCTTGGCAGCCCTTCTTATGGGGAAATGTAGTCTAGTGTTCCTCGAGCCATAGTAGTCCGCTACAGCTCGGTTCACCGGAGTCCTGCTGGCCCAGCACTACTGCTCAGGACACTTGACTGGCCGGCATGTGTTTCACTTCGTTCCTATGTCTGTCCCTTCGGGGAAATGTCACGCGGTGATATCCGGAGTCCTGCCTAGCCTGCTACACCCCGGGTTCCCCGGAGTCCTGTTAGCCCTGTGCTACAGCCCGGAATCACTCGCTGATGATCGACATGTTCGATGTGTTTCATGTATGCCTGTCTCCATAGGTCTGTGCCGCTTTGGGTTCATGACTAGCCATGTCAGCCCGGGTTCTCTGTCATATGGATGCTAGCGACACTATCATATACGTGAGCCAAAAGGCGCAAACGGTCCCGGGCCATGGTAAGGCGACACCCGTGGGATACCGTGCGTGATGCCGCAAAGTGATATGAGGTGTTACCGGCTAGATCGATGTGACTTGGAATCGGGGTCCTGACAGCGTTGGCATCAGAGCCGGACTGCCTATGGGTTCGTTGAGCCAAACTGGTCGATGTCGAGTCTAGAAATGCTTTAGTTATATGTAGGGGAATTGATTGTGGGAGGGAACTTAAGGCTCTTTTACACCTTTACCCTATGCCTCTGATCTGAGTCATTCTCTTCTCATTGAACGTGGGCTAAGGACTAGGCTCTCTTCTTCTATCAGGTTCACGTGTTACTAATCCGTAGCAGCTTATAGGAATGTTGCTACAAGTCCCAGTTCAGTTTCTACTATTATTAGTATGTTGCTAATTGGATCAGAACCTTGATATGATGTTGTAGTGTGGTATTGCGAACTGTTATGGATGTCTCAAATCTTTTTCTGAGCATTTACAGCTGTTATGCTGTCCAATTTTCCCTAGAAATTCTGATGTCTTTGCATTGTGGTTGTGCTTTCAGATGGCCAACCGTGTTCAAAACCAACTGGTTCGCCTGACCCGGTGCCTCGACGTGCCCGGTCATACTGCTATGTTAGTCCGGGTAATGATCGAGACGGGTTACCGTTGGTATCCCGAATACACCGTCGAAGAGCAATTCCGAGACTTTAATCAAAGCCAATATTTCTGCACCGTCAGGATATTTCCTTCTTATCCTGGATCTACCGAGCCCCTTCATTGTTCCTATGGACTGGGGGTTACTGTTGAGATGGCTGTGCAGGATGCTGCCTATTCCATGATGACCATTATGCGAGTCCGGACTGGCCTGCTTCGGAACACCGACTTTCGTTACATGCCAGCTTCACTTCCGGGAGCGCAAGGGTATCTTCAGGCTATCTATGCTGACTCCACTCAGGAGGACTCATTAACTCGTACCACTGCTGAGATGCTCGAAGATAAGGACCGAGAGAATCGGGCCTTGAGGCTGGAGCTTCTCAATACCCGTGCTGATCATTGGGCCACATTGACTCGGTTTGCACCTGCGGTGCAAGCTAGATGTATGGATACAAGGGATCTGTATCCTGTGAGATCTGCTCTGCCAGACATGGTGGATTGGCGTGATGTGGGAGGCATCACCCCACCCCGTGGTCCCTGCAGGCCACCGTTTGTTGGTCCAAGACCTCATCCTAGCCCCTATGGTCCACAGGCTCCTCAGGACCGTTTGTTCCCGGATGGTCACGTTGAACTTCCAGGCTATGGAGGTGACTTCTATGAGGACTACTACGGAGCTGTTTGAGTTAGTAGTAGTACCACTAGTATTGTAGTAGTTGTATCTCCACTGTCCTGCGTGACTTGTGGAATACGACTTAGTGTGTAGTCAATTTCGGAGGTGTAGACAAATAATGTATAGGAGCTTGGAATGCCTCCGATGAGATGTAACGTCTTTCATCATAGTTGTACTGTAGCCTGGGCTTGTACTAAACTATGTATGATGTGTATGACCGTTGGTATATATATGGCAGTTTTATAATACCATGACATACGGATGAACATCTCTGCATTCCGTGTTATCCATTACATACTGCACTTCCTTGCTAAGTTTGAGCCATCCTTATCTAAACCATTGTCTTGTTTTCTCCTAGGATGGTCAACACCCGCAGCAACCCTGCTGCCTCGGAGCAGGGGGAAGCCAGTGCAGCTAGGGGTGAAAATCTGCCTCACCCGCCTTCTCTGGCCGAAGTAATGCTGGAGGCAGAAAGAAACAAGCGTGAGACTAACCGCCTGCTAGAGCGGATTGAGAAGAACACTGCACGCCACCCGCGAAATGACTTGGTGTCGATCAATGACTTTATCAAGCTGTACCCACCAAAGTTTAACCATTTCGTCGAACCCCTCGACGCAGATGACTGGCTTCGCAGCATCACTCACAAGCTACGTTCTGCCAACGTAGGCGAAGCTGACAAGGTTACCTTTGCTGCCTATCACCTCGAAGGCCCTGCTAGCCTATGGTGGGAAAACTTCAAAGCTATGCGCCCGGTCGGCCAAGTTACTACTTGGGTTGAGTTCAGTGAGGCTTTCCGCGAGCATCACATTCCGGAAGGTCTCATGGATCGCAAGAGGGAGGAGTTCTGCAACTTCACCCAAGGAAGACTGACTGTGGATGCTTATAGTCGTGAATTTGGAAATCTGGCATGCTATGCTCCCGAAGAGGTATCTACTGGCGCTAAGAAGCAAGCAAGGTTCCGCAAGGGACTTAGCCCTGAGCTTCGCCGCGATCTTCGTCTGCACGAGTGCACCTCCTTTCAGAAGATGGTCAATAAAGCCATCAGTGCTGAGACAGGCCAGACTGATTATGACGCTTCACGCAAGCACTCCCGTGACTTTGGCTCTTCATCCGGCTCTGGAGCTCAGAAGCGCCGGGTGTGGATCCCAAGCACGGCACTGCCACACAGGTTCATCCCGAGGCCATCCTTTGAGGCGCCTCGTCCCAACCAGCAATTTGCACCGCCCAAGCCCAATGGTGGCCCCGCTGCTAATGCTGCTCCATGCCCCAATGTGGTGACATGCTTTAAGTGTGGAGAACCAGGTCATTATAGCCGAGAGTTTCCCCAGAACAACAACCCCAATCAAACTGGAAAGTCCGTTGGCCGTTGTAAGCCCGCGGGAAAAACATTCTACGCCAAGCCGGCCACCACTGCACGTGGCCATGTCAACTATGTTTCAGCCGAGGAGGCTCATGAGGATCCCAACGTCGTCCTTGGTACGCTCCTTGTTAACTGCCATCCGGCATCTGTTCTTTTTGATATTGGAGCATCTAATTCATTCATATCCGAGAACTATGCTCGATTGCACAACACGACATTCTGTGACATGCCCTCTACCATGGAAATTCAAACTCCTGGCTCTAGATGGCAAACTTCTAGAGTAAGTCATGGGAACGAAATCCTTGTCGATAGACTTGTCTTCCTTGCATCCTTAATAGCTCTCAAGTCCTCGAACATAAACATCATCTTGGGTATGGACTGGATGTCAGCTCATTATGCTAAGATCGATTGTGCCACTAGAACCGTTCAACTTACTCACCCATCGGGCAAGACAGTCAATGTCTTAACTCGAGTGGCCAAGCGCCAGCTTTACTCTTTAAATGCCAACCCCCTTCCAGACCTTGAGGATGTTCCGGTAGTCTGAGACTTTCCGGATGTCTTTCCAGAAGAACTGCCAGGTGTTCCACCTGACAGGGATGTCGAGTTTGTGATAGACCTTGTTCCAGGAACCGTTCCAATTTCTAGAAGACCCTACAAGATGGCACCCTTAGAACTAGCCGAGCTTAAGAACCAACTCGATGAGTCCTTGAAAAAGGGATTCATCCGTCCTAGTTCCTCTCCTTGGGCTTGCCCCGTCCTCTTCGTTAAGAAGAAGGATGGAACGGATCAAATGGTTGTGGATTACCGCCCTGTCAACCTGGTCACCATCAAGAACAAATATCCGCTTCCCAGGATCAACGATCTGTATGATCAGCTCGCTGGATCCTTAGTATTTTCCAAGTTGGATTTGAGGTTGGGCTACCATCAAATCAAAATCAGAAACGGGGACATTCCCAAAACGGCCTTTGTTACTCGTTATGGCCAATACGAGTACACCGTGATGTCCTTCGGTTTAACCAATGCCCCAGCCACCTTCTCCCGGTTAATGAACTCGGTTTTCATGGAGTACTTGGATAAATTCGTCACAGTATACCTCGATGACATACTCATCTACTCCAAGAATGAAGAGGAACATGCCGAACATCTAAGGCTGGTATTGATGAAACTTCGAGAGCATCGCCTTTATGCCAAATTCTCCAAGTGTGAATTTTGGGTGCCAGAAGTGACCTATCTAGGCCATGTAATCTCTGGTAAGGGTATTGCTGTCAATCCCGAGCGAGTTCAAGCCGTCCTTGATTGGACTCCACCTGAGACGGTCAAGCAAGTTCGGAGTTTCCTTGGCTTAGCGAGCTACTGCCGCCGCTTCGTTGAGAATTTCTCCAAGGTTGCTAAACCTCTAACTGAACTCCTCAAGAAAGATAAAAAGTTCGAGTGGACTCCACAGTGCGAGTTCAGCTTTCAAGAACTGAAAAGATGCCTGACATCTGCTCCCGTACTGGTACCACCAGATTTCTCCAAGGACTTTATTATCTACTGCGACGCCTCGTGACAAGGACTAGGTTGCATACTCATGCAGGATCATCAGGTAATTGCCTATGCTTCACGGCAATTACACCCACATGAGGAAAATTATCCCACACATGATCTAGAGCTTGCAGCTGTAGTCCATGCACTTAAAACTTGGCGACATTACCTTCTCGGTAATCGTTGCGAGATCTTCACCGATCACCAAAGTTTGAAATATATCTTCACCCAACCAGATTTGAATCTCAGGCAAAGACATTGGGTTGAGTTGATCTCGGATTACGACCTAGGAATAACTTACACCCCGGGCAAAGCCAATGTCATGGCTGATGCACTAAGCCGTAAATCCTATTGTAACAACCTGATGTTACAACAGAGTCAACCATTTCTCCATGAGGAATTTCGTAAGCTCAATCTTCACATTGTTCCTCGAGGATTCCTATCCACCCTGGTGGCGAAACCTACCCTTATGGATCAAATCATAACCGCCCAGCGGTATGATAAGGCATATCCCGGATTAAGGAAAACATCGCTAGCGGAGTTGCTAAATGTTTCTCCATGGATGAGCGAGGTGCTGTCTTCTTCGAGAACCATTTGGTGGTTCCCAAGAAACAACATCTGCGCCAGTTGATCCTTAAGGAAGCTCATGAATCCCCTCTCACCATTCATCCTGGTAGTACTAAAATGTATCAAGACCAACGCCAGAGGTTTTGGTGGACTAGGATGAAGAGAGAAATCGCTCAATACATTGCTAATTGCGACGTTTGTCGTCGTGTTAAAGCAGAGCATCAATGGCCTGCTGGCACCCTTCAACCTTTGGCTATTCCCGAGTGGAAATGGGATAAAATCAGTATGGACTTCATCACCGGGTTTCCCAGGACCAAGAGAGGGAATAATGCCATCTTCGTCGTGATCGACCGACTTTCCAAAGTAGCCCACTTTCTACCTGTTCGTGAGAGTATCACCGCTAGCCAGCTAGCCGATTTATACATCTCCCGAATAGTGTCTCTTCATGGTGTTCCATTTTAAATTAACTCAGACCGTGGGAGTCTCTTCACCTCTTGATTTTGGGAAAGTTTCCAAAATGCTATGGGAACTCGTCTCTCCTTCAGCACCGCGTTCCATCCTCAATCAAGTGGTCAAGTAGAGCGAGTCAATCAAATTCTGGAAGATATGCTCCGAGCTTCTGTCATCTCGTTCGGAATGAGTTGGGAGAATTGCCTTCCATTCGCGGAGTTTGCCTATAACAATAGTTATCAAGCCAGCTTGGGCAAGGCTCCTTTCGAAGTTCTCTATGGAGGAAAATTTCGAACGCCTCTTAACTGGTCAGAAACCAGGGAAAGACAACTCTTTGGCCCGGATATGATTCAGGAAGCAGAAGAGCAGGTTCGCGTTATTCGTGAGAAATTGAAAACAGCCCAATCTCGTCAAAAGATTCAATATGATCATAAACATAAGCATATGACTTATGAAGTCGACGAGAAGGCTTACCTTCGGGTTACTCCTTTAAAGGGAACCCATCGTTTCGGTATCAAAGGCAAATTGGCTCCTCGTTACATTGGACCCTTTCGCATTCTTGCCAAACGAGGAGAAGTTGCCTACCAATTGGAACTACCTCCACATCTTTCCAGAGTTCATGATGTCTTCCACGTTTCTCAACTCAGGCGTTGCTTCGCGGATCCCATCCGTGGAGTGGACCACGAAACACTTGATCTACAAGATAACCTCTTCTATCGAGAATATCCCGTTCGTATCCTTGATCAAGCCGAGCGTACCACTCGATGTCATAATATCAAGTTTCTCAAGGTTCAATGGTCACACCATTCCGAGAAAGAAGCCACTTGGGAAAGGGAGGATCGTCTTCGACTCGAGTACCCCACCTTCTTTCCGGAGAATCCTAAATCTCGGGATGAGATTCTTTTGAGTGGGGGTGAGTTGTCACACCCTAGCTAGTTCAAGCATTAGAGTGTGCATCATGTTTATTTTCCTCTTAAATTTGAAATGGGGATGACAGAACCCCCAACACCCCCCTGGAAACAACTAGGGTTTACTAAAATTATTTTCAATGAACCTGAAATGCCCTTCTAAAAAGTTCACCCTCTTTGTCTTGGGTTAAAACCTCTGGCAAAATTGGTGCACAATTTTCTAGGTCAACAGAAGGTCATTGAATTAAATCATAAGTATTTGAATTTGGGCATTTAAATGCTATAAAATAAATTAAATGCTCAAATAATTCTGGAAATAAATGTTTGCTGTTGGAAATATTCTAAACAGAGCCCACAATTATTTTCAGGATTTTTGGAAACGTTTTAGTATTTTAAATAAAGCCCAACAGTTGCAGTTAAAAAAAACAGAAACAAATTTAAAAAAAGGAGAGAGGGAAGCCCACCTGGGCCTTACCTGTGCTGGCCAGCCCACCTGGCTCGGCCCAGCCAACTGGCCTTGCCAGTCGTCGTCCTCCTCCCGCCAGAAGGACGCGGAGCGCGTGGCCGTCGCCCGCGGCTACACACCAGCCACCTCCTGCTTCCGCCGACGCCCGGGAGACGTCCAGGGATGCCACGCGACCCCCACGTCCCCCTCTCATCCTCTCGCACTCTCCCCCTTGTCTCTCTCACTCTCCCCCGCGATGGCCGAGCGCGTCCCTCGCCGCCGATCGCCGTAGTTGCCACCAGAGCCACTCCCTCGCCCCTCCGACGAGCCCAATCGCTCCGCCTCGTCACCCTGGTCCTCTCCGTCGACCCACGCAAGCTCGGACGACCTCAAGACAACGTGGTGCCCTTCTTCCCCGTCCACGGCCGCTAGACGCCGTCGTTCGATTCGCCGGCCTCAAGCCCTCCCCGAGCTCGCTGACCCCTCTCAGACCCCGCTGTGAGCTCCTCTTCCTTTTTCCCTAGCTTCCGTGCTCGTTTGGCCTCTGTAGCCGCCATTCCCACCGCACCCGAGAGCTCCCCGCCGCCGACCATGGCGCCGTCGTGGCTAAAGCCACAGTGGCTCGAGGCCAAGCTTGTCTTTGTGCTCAGCGCAGCACCAAGAACCCGTAGCCACCACCAGCACCTTCTCCCGTGCACCGTAGCCTTGAAACCAACCCCGCCCGAACTCCGGCCGCCGCCACGAGCTCGATTCCGGCGAGCTCGCTCCACCCCAGCTCCTCCCACTTGCCCCACTAGATGCGCGCGAGCCCCAGCTACGCGTAGCACGTCTCCGCCATCGATTTGGTCACCAGGGGACCAAATCCGAAGCCCTCCGCCGTCTCGGCCTCGCCGGCGGCTCAACGCCGGCGGGATTAGCCCCGCCGACCAGGGGTTTGACCACAGTTGGACTCCCCTGAGTCAATGACAAGTGGGCCCCCTCTGTTAACTAAATCAGATTAGTTTTAATTAAAAATAATTAGCTTAATTAACTACTAACATGCGGGACCCACCAGTCAGGTTTGACCTGGACGTCCCCGTTGACCACTGACATCACCCTGACGTAATGCTGACACAGTAATTCAATTACTGGAATTATTCTTATACAGGAAATTCCAGAAAATAGTCAAAACTTCTAAAAATCATAGAAAATCAACCATAGCTCCAAATGCAAAGATTTATATATGAAAAATGATCAGAAAAATTCAATCTTGATCGGTGCAACGCCAAAGCCACTGGGGGCTATATGGTTGTATTCGAACCTTAGCTTAACCCCTTTGGTCCGGTTTAATGATCGTATTCGAATCAGAAACCCCCAAATACAAAGTTAAATCGTACTTATTACCTGTTATTTACTTTTTAGTTTTTTGTTGTCTCAATTTCACAAATAATTAGCATGATCTTCTTCACCGGCTGGACTATTTGACAACAAAGCCGCCAAGGTATGATGATCATTAAGTATTCAGAAGCATTGACTTCTCAAAAAGATTGAGTTATGAACTTCATCACCCGGATTATTTAAACTGGTGGTCTAAGGATCAAAGGTACAAGAATGGCTATTGTTTATACGCAATTGCCTGCTGCATTAACCAAAGGGTTAGTTTCAGCCTTGTTCTCTTTTTATATCTGTTTCTGTTTTCGTATTGGCTACAAGCCGGGTGTTTTAACCCGTTCGGTACTAAGCCACCAAGCCAGTTTTTTCTCTTGTATTTACAGGAACAGAGCTGAAGTATTATAGGGATAACCATAAATATGATGCATATATTGACATTAGGAAACACAGAATCACATACAAGTGTTTTATGCGTGATGGCATAAGAAAAGCATGCAGTGTTTTCACAGCTAAACTATTACAAGGCTTTTAAAGCCCATGAAGATGGTTATTGCTCCTCCCTCACCGGATCACCGCCCTCTGTTAACTGGAAGCTGCGTTTTGACCAGTCAAAACCATTCACGGCGAAAAATTCTGCCTCTTCGTCAATCAGGCCGACGGGTCAACTTCCGGGGCAAATTTATTTTCACGAACAGGCGAGATTAAATCTGTCACCTTGTACGAGGGAGTTGCCATCTTCTTATTTTCAACATCAAAACCCGGCTGATACTTGTCAATGTTGGTTCCATCTCCAAGAATAGTCGCCTGAGGTCGGACTCCGCGCACGCAAGCCATGAAATCATCCTGCTCAAAGGGAGATCCGTCTTCCTTCACGGTGGGATATCCTCTGGCCACGTCCGTCGGGCCTAGATCTGGAACCCAAGCCTTGGAGCTGCTCAGGGCAGTCAAAGCTCCGGATCTCACGCAGGAGCGCTTCACTTCTTGAAATCTGGCGGGTAGGATTGACAGTTTCTTCAAGACGTCGCTGAGCCGGTTGGGTCCTTGATTGGCAGGAGAGATGGCGGAAAGTGCCCGTTGTGCGCCAATATACAGTTGCTCCACTAAGGTATACACTGCCTTTAGTTTAATCACATGATCTTGGCTCAGATTCCTGCTTCGTGGGCCTACACATATTTTATAAACAAAGGCAGCTGGCGGCTTATATTCAGGATCAGCAAAAAGTACACAAGATCTAAGACAAACGGCTTACCAAAGATGGCCGCCACCATTTGAGACAGCCGGCCCTTTAAACCATTCAGCTCTGTTGAAACTTCTTCAAGGGCTGCTTCGGCCTTCTCGGCGCGTTGTGTCAGAAGCGTTTTTTCCATTGCCCCAGTTTAGGTAGGCCGTGGCCGACACCCTCGCTGGGCTTCCGCTTGAAGGTTGCCGAGTACATGTCGTGTAAGCGGCGGTAAGTGGTGAAAGCGTGTATGAAGAAGTACACCCCTGCAGGGTATAAAACTATTCGAATAGCCGCGTCCGCGGTAAAGGACTACTTGGTTGCCTATACAGTTCATAGACAAGTTAATGGGTACTAATAAAAGACTCAAGATAAGTGTGAGTACCGAGGATGGCCCTCTCGTAGGATGACGAGGGAGGATCCCCGGTGGAGTATTGTGTTGGTGAGTAGTGGACTCGTGTGCGGAAACTATTTTACTGGTGGAGTTCCATAGGATAGCCTAGCCAAGAGTCAAAGCTGGCTTGCTGCATTAACCCCACCACCTACTTGAGAATAAGCATGTATAGTAGGTTCTGATGTAAGACATGCTGAGTACCTTTGTACTCATGTTTGCTTAATTACTGTTTTCAGACGACAACACCGCCCCCTCCGATGGGTTCTACGTAGACCTTGACGTCGACGAGTGACTAGCCACTCAGGTGGTGATCCTGGCCATGGAGGGCCCTATGTAGATAGACAGGCTTCGTGAAGCCTTCTTTCTTCCTAGAGTCTGTACTCAGACTAGTTGCTTCCGCATGTGCTTGTATGATTGTATGACTTGAGTGTTGGGTCATGTGACCCCTATCTGTATGAACATGTTATGTATGGCTCTCTGGAGCCTTCAAATAAAGTACTTGAGTTGTAGAGTTTTGTTGTGATGCCATGTTGTATGTACTCATATCGGGCATATTGTGTGTATGATTGAAATGCTTGGTATGAGTGGGATCCGACAATCTAGTTGTTTATCCTTGGCAGCCCTTCTTATGGGGAAATGTAGTCTAGTGTCCCTCGAGCCACAGTAGTCCGCTACAGCCCGGTTCACCGGAGTCCTGCTAGCCCAGCACTACTGCTCAGGACACTTGACTGGCCGGCATGTGTTTCACTTCGTTCCTATGTCTGTCCCTTCGGGGAAATGTCACGCGGTGATATCCGGAGTCCTGCCTAGCCTGCTATAGCCCGGGTTCCCCGGAGTCCTGTTAGCCCAGTGCTACAGCCCGGAATCACTTGCTGATGACCGACATGTTCGATGTGTTTCATGTATGCCTGTCTCCATAGGTCTGTGCCGCTTTGGGTTCACGACTAGCCATGTCGGCCCGGGTTCTCTGTCATATGGATGCTAGCGACACTATCATATACATGAGCCAAAAGGCGCAAATGGTCCCGGGCCATGGTAAGGCGACACCCATGGGATACCGTGCATGAGGCCGCAAAGTGATATAAGGTGTTACTGGCTAGATTGATGTGACTTGGAATCGGGGTCCTGACAGCGTCTTATGTTGAAGCTAATAATGAACAAGCCAGACAGGATGCACTTGACTTGTTAGATGAGGAAAGAGACTTAGCAGCGGCTTGATCATCAATTTATCAACATGACCTCCGCCGTTATCACAGCCGCCGAGTTAAGTCCAGGACTTTTCAGGAAGGTGACCTGGTGCTCTGGCTCATCCAGGATCTGTCAGATGCACACAAGTTATCCACACCTTGGGAAGGACCCTTTGTGGTCAGCAAGAACTTAAACAACGGGTCATATTACCTCATTGACGTTCGAGAACACAAAGACTGACGTAAGTCGGAGGAAGAGACCCGCCGGCCATGGAACATTGCTCAACTTTGGCCATACTACACCTGAGCCACCGGCTCTCATCATGTACATACTTTAACATTGTATATACCATGATAAGTAATAAAGCAGGACCATCGGTCTCTTTTCTTTTTTAAAAGATTATGCATCTTTGTTATTTCTTATTTTCAAATGACTATTAAGGAGCTGATCATATTTGAATCAAGTTTAACCTTTTTTGGCCCGGCTTATGATCGTATTCGAATCTAGCTACAACTCTCATGGTCACTTGGGGGCTTCCTGTTCAAACATAGGTCGTATTCGAACCGAAGAGAACATAGCTGTCGTAACCCTCTTGATCGGCTCAAGGCCAAACTCACTAGGGGGCTTCTTGATCGTATCCGAATCATAGCTTAACCCCTTTTGGGTCCGACTTGGATCGTATTCAAATTAGGGTCGTTAAAAACCTCTCAAGGTCATTTGGGGGCTTCATGTTCAAACATAGGTCGTATTTGAACCAAAGAGAACATAGTTGTCGATACCCTCTTGATCGGTGCAACGCCAAAGCCACTGGGGGCTATATGGTTGTATTCGAACCTTAGCTTAACCCCTTTGGTCCGGTTTAATGATCGTATTCGAATCAGAAACCCCCAAATACAAAGTTAAATCATACTTATTACCTGTTATTTACTTTTTAGTTTTTTGTTGTCTCAATTTCACAAATAATTAGCATGATCTTCTTCACCGGCTGGACTATTTGACAACAAAGCCGCCAAGGTATGATGATCATTAAGTATTCAGAAGCATTGACTTCTCAAAAAGATTGAGTTATGAACTTCATCACCCGGATTATTTAAACTGGTGGTCTAAGGATCAAAGGTACAAGTATGGCTATTGTTTATACGCAATTGCCTGCTGCATTAACCAAAGGGTTAGTTTTAGCCTTGTTCTCTTTTTATATCTGTTTCTGTTTTCGTATTGGCTACAAGCCGGGTGTTTTAACCCGTTCGGTACTAAGCCACCAAGCCAGTTTTTTCTCTTGTATTTACAGGAACAGAGCTGAAGTATTATAGGGATAACCATAAATATGATGCATATATTGACATTAGGAAACACAGAATCACATACAAGTGTTTTATGCGTGATGGCATAAGAAAAGCATGCAGTGTTTTCACAGCTAAACTATTACAAGGCTTTTAAAGCCCATGAAGATGGTTATTACTCCTCCCTCACCGGATCACCGCCCTCTGTTAACTGGAAGCTGCGTTTTGACCAGTCAAAACCATTCACGGCGAAAAATTCTGCGTCTTCGTCAATCAGGCCGACGGGTCAACTTCCGGGGCAAATTTATTTTCACGAACAGGCGAGATTAAATCTGTCACCTTGTACGAGGGAGTTGCCATCTTCTTATTTTCAACATCAAAACCCGGCTGATACTTGTCAATGTTGGTTCCATCTCCAAGAATAGTCGCCTGAGGTCGGACTCCGCGCACGCAAGCCATGAAATCATCCTGCTCAAAGAGATATCCGTCTTCCTTCACGGTGGGATATCCTCTGGCCACGTCCGCATCTGGAACCCAAGCCTTGGAGCTGCTCAGGGCAGTCAAAGCTCCGGATCTCACGCAGGAGCGCTTCACTTCTTGAAATCTGGCGGGTAGGATTGACAGTTTCTTCAAGACGTCGCTGAGCCGGTTGGGTCCTTGATTGGCAGGAGAGATGGCGGAAAGTGCCCGTTGTGCGCCAATATACAGTTGCTCCACTAAGGTATACACTGCCTTTAGTTTAATCACATGATCTTGGCTCAGATTCCTGCTTCGTGGGCCTGCACATATTTTATAAACAAAGTCAGCTGGCGACTTATATTCAGGATCAGCAAAAAGTACACAAGATCTAAGACAAACGGCTTACCAAAGATGGCGGCCACCATTTGAGACACCAGGCCCTTTAAACTATTCAGCTCTGTTGAAACTTCTTCAAGGGCTGCTTCGGCCTTCTTGGCGCGTTGTGTCAGAAGCGTTTTTTCCTTTGCCCCAGTTTTCTTCTTGGCAGCGAAGCTGGTCTTTAAATTTTCCGTCTCAAAGAGACTTATTTGCAATTTGGAGTTAGCAGACTTGATTTCTGCTTCCTGACCTACTAGCCGGGTCTTCGCATCAGTCAATTATGAGTTCAGTTCAGATAAGGGATTCTGCAAAAAACGTACTCAGATGAGTCCAGATTTCGCTTATGGTTCAAACATCAAGATTCAAGTCTCAAGTACTTTACAAAAAACCACTTGACACTTGGGGGCTAATGAATGCCAAAAAAATTTCTTATGACTCTAAAGACATACTTTAAGTCCCATGTACTTTACAAAGTAACAGCACTTGGCACTTGGGGGATAATGTATGCTATTCAGCAAGTGTCTCAAGGTTAAGCCGGATTATGAAGTTCTTTGAATACGGTACAAGACAATTTAAAGTACCGGCTCATTTATGATCAAAATGAACCGGCCCTTGGGGACTACAAGTGAAGCTTTGTTCTATTTTATTGAACTCAAGAAATGTTTCAAAGGTAAAAGTCTTGGCCTATATTATGAAGTCTACAGATCATTCCGGTTCTCTTATAATCTGAAGACTTGGGGGCTGGCTGAATATAGATAAGCCGGAAGAACATACCTCATATTTCAGCTGCAACTGTTTGACCTTTTCGATTTCGGAGTCACGAATGGAGTGCACATGGCTGAGATAGCCGGATAAAATATTGTTGGCATTTAGATGATCATAACTGGCAACGTCAAAGCACACTTTCTGCCTCTCCAATGCCTCTTGTTTTGCCATGTGGCGAGCCAGCACGGTTGGATTCCCTGGTTCAATAAAACAGCTCCCGGTGATCAAAACGTCTTGTGCAGATGGTGATGGCGGGTTGGATGAGCTTGATGGTCCAGTTGCAGAAGGATTCACGGTGGTCTCATCAAACGACGGCTCAGGAGGATTTGCTTCTGCATCGACAGGTGGGTCTTCTGGAGCGTCAGTTAATGGAGGAGAAGGTGGCCTGGCCGGGTCAGATGCAAGGATTGGCGGGTCTTCCGCCGGTTTAGGTGCCTTTGCCTTCTTGGACTTAGCTTGGCCACTAAGAGAAATGTTGCAGGACTGTCAGTCCAAAGATACAATTCGAACAACCCGGAAAAAAGGAGGATTTTTCATTACCCAGGGGCAGTCTTGAAGGCCGGAAATTTGGTCTGTGATGAGTCGCCAGAAGAGCGAGACACCTCCTGAAAAGATAAAATAAAGTTAAATTAATGCAAGGGAAAGGATCCATTAAACAAAGTTAAAGACAAAAGAAGTAAACCTCATTCCAACGCTTTTGGGGAGTTTGTTGAAGAATAACAGGTGGTTCATCTTCAATCCGGGCTTGACGGCGGGTCTCATGTTGCTGTTTTTTCAAAAGAAAGTGAGGGTCTAGATAAGCCAAAGGGTGTGAAAACCTTACTTTCCGGGTTACGACTCGAAGTTTCTGTCTTGGCAAATGGGCTGAGTCGGAGGAAATAGTTACCTCTTCTTCCACGGCCTAACTGGCCCCAGTGTCATCCTGGTAATGATCAGTGTTAATAAGATTGTTAAAAAATTGGCCAAGGGAGTCAAGGGCTACCTACGACTCAGAAGAATCATCAAGCTTCATCCAATCTTCAGCAGTGCTCTTCTTCTTCTTTTTCGACCTCTGGATCATTTTCTTGGTGTTTATGGCGGCGGCTCTTGCTTTCTTGGCAGCTTCATGGTCATATTTAACTTTCCAGAAATCAGATCTGGCCTGCCGACAGGTAAAAACAAGATGAAAGGTCAGACAAGTATTAAACAATATGGCTGGGAAAAATACAAAGGAGGGAGATCAGAGTGTCCTTACTTCTGCCACCGGGTTAAGCTTGCAGAAGGCGTTTAACCCGACGATACTGCAGTCTTCATATTTTTCGTTCACCAGAAGGGTTGACATTGAAACAATATCTTCTTCCATTAGTTGAACGAAGCTGTGACGAAGAGAGTCATCCGGGCCTCCCCCATACTCGTACATCAGTTTTGATCGACGACTTAGAGGGATGACCCGCCATGAGATCCAGCAGTGGGTCAGATCAACTCCAGTTAATCCGTTCCCTAACAAATCATTAATCCTTTTGATGGATGGTATCAGCTTCTTGCGTTCAGCAGCAGTGAGCTTGTCAGGAAGCGCGGACTTGGAGTCAAGACGTTCGGGGCGATAACCCGACAGCGGCTTCTCGTTTGCCGGTGAAATGTCTTGACAGTAGAACCAAGTCTGATTCCAGTCTTTCAGATGACTCGGCAAGACTATGAGGGGGAAGACAGCGCCCTGCTGACGCTGAATTGAGATGCCTCCAAGCTCCAAGCTAAGGCCGTTGGTGCACTCGTTCTGCCGGTTCAGATAAAAATATTCTCTAAACAGCTCCACGGTCGGCTCTTCTGGAAGATACCCTTCACAGAGCACTTGGAAGTTACAGATGTTAGAAATGGAATTGGGCCCGATATCTTGAGGGTGGAGTTTGAAAAAGTGGAGGACCTCTCTGAAGAACTTTGAGCCGGGTGGTGAGAAGCCACAGTTCATATGGTCAGTAAAAACAATCACTTCACCAGCCCTTGGATTGGGCCGTTCTTCGTCCGGGTTAGGGGCATAGTAAGACATGACGTCTTTTCCTAGCAAATATCCTATGGTGAAGAAATCCTTCAAACGTTCCTCAGTTACGGTTGAGGGAACCTAGTTACAGATTGTTGGTGCTTTGGACGGCATGATCTTCAAAAATGAACTGGAAAGAAAGGCAACATGCCGGTAAAATTAACAGTTCAATGATGATAATACAGGGAAGTAATGGTGGCTTAGTTAAGGGCTAATGCCATATAAGGAAAAGTAAGACGGCATAGTAACCCTCCATGACTACAGATATTTGAGAAAAGCAAATTCAGCTAAGTGTTGAGACAAACAAGTTTCCCAACTGTTTGATATTATTCCAGATCAAATGGCTATTTAAAATGGGAAAAATTCTAGACCTAAAAAGTTTAGCGCAGATGAGTCTGTAAGTTCTAATGAGATCTTTGAACCATAGAAAGGGATATGTGGGCATCAAGAGTAGGCACAAAAACACTACCGCACAAGCATATATATCTTTTTGGATCAAGAAGAGACCTGTGGTGGAAGAACTACGAAGAATTGCGATGAGCTATGAAGAACACGAAGAAATCTGGAAACCCTAATGCGGATCTGAGAAGTGAAAAGGAGAACACTTACAACCACAGATCTTCTATGGAGGTCGCCGCCGTTCTCTGGACTGATTCGGGTTGATGCAGTGGCCAAGGTCGACGGAGACGGGGGAAAAGCGCGACGGCGGTGAGGCTTGAGCAGTAGGAGGGTTGCGAGAGGAAGAAGACGGAGAGAGAGAGAGAGAGATAGAGAGAGAGAGAGAGAGAGAGAGAGAGAGAGAGAGAGAGAGAGAAGAATGAGGAAGGCCAAGGCGTGCCTATTTATAAGGAAAAATGTGAACAGACGGGCGCGAAAATTGAGGGGGAGCCGAATAATGGTTATCCAAGTACACAGATACCTCGATTCTCGGAAGACTTTAAAGATGAAGATCCGTTGGGAGATGATGTCATAAATGTTTTTTGCGTTTTAAAGAGATGACGTCATGGCGGGTTACAAAAACTTCTGCGAGGATAAGAAGATGGATTTTGTCTAAGTGTTGAAGATTGATAAAGAACGAAGTTCAAAGTCAACCTGGGGCCTAATGTTGGGGATATAGCTAACAGTTATGACCCGCCAAGAAGAGGCCGGGTCAACCCCAATGGCGGGTTACACAAGAAGCCCAGTAAACATTAAGATGATAGTTTATTAAATCTCATAGAAGGCCCAAGGGCATAGAAGCGGCTTAAGGCCCAATATTACAAACCACCGTATGTAAGGAAAGACTTGTAAAGAAAGGCATGTAGAGGAAGTCACCGAGCCGGACACGATTATGAGCAGGCCGAGACTCTGTAGGCCACCAGGCGTCAACCCGTGTATATAAGGGGACGACCCGGTGGTGGCTTAGGGAAAGAAAGAAGAGATCGATAACCAAGCCGGCGAGTTAAGCCTCTTAGTGATCGAAACCCCAGCAATACCAACACAACTAGACGTAGGCTTTTACCTTCATCGTAAGGGGCCGAACTAGTATAAAAACTCTCGTGTCCTTTGTCCCGATTAACCCCTTTAAGCTTCCTAGTTGCGATGGCCCTACGACTAAGTCCTTTCGCTGGACATATGCCGTGACAATTCCATGACACTTAGTGCAAAAGAACGTCACCTTATATTGCCCCTTATGATAGCAACCTTTATTATGCACTCTGTCGCTTTTATTCTTTGCCATCAAAAGTTTGTACAACACTCAATTTTCTCTTACACTAAATGATCTAACACTTTTAGAGGCAATTTTTATTGCCTTATTGCACCGATGACAACTTACTTGAAGGATCTTGCTCAATCCTTAGGTAGGTATGGTGGAATCTTGAAAATAAGATTTGGGTTTACGGGTTTTTTGTGGACAAGTAGTATCTCTACATGGTGTGGATTTTTTGGCTAGAAAAGATGGGAGGCAAACACCACATGTTGAAGGATCTAAGACAATATAACTTCTATGTGAATATGAACAAACATAAACCATTATGTTGTCTTCCTTGTCCAACGTCAACAATTTTGGCAATTAATATTTTCATGGGGGCTCATAGTCACAAAATATTTCCAAGATAGTGTATTTGCGTGTGAAAGTTCTCTTCCTTATAGTAATCATTCAAGAATTGCTTGTTTGACCAATATTGTGATTGTCAAGCTTCAAAAGATTTCACTTTATAAACCCAATGTGAAGCTACTACTAGGCATGATATGAACATATAATTTAAACTTCATGATATTCAATTCATTCAACAATCTACTCATAAGATATAAGTGAAGCACAAAAGGAAATGACAAGCTACTCCAAAAAGATGTAAGTGAAGATAAAGCGAGTAGTTAAGTAAATGGGTAGCTATGTGAGGACTCTTTCTTATTTAGAAGTTTCAGATCTAAGTATTTTATTAAAACAGCAAGCAAAACAAAACAAAATGACATTCCAAGAAAAGAACACATCAAGTGCAGAAGAAAAAACTTAGGCTTAACCGATACTAACCGATAATTGTTGAAGAAGAAAGCTGGGATGCCTACCGGGGCATCCCCAAGCTTAGATGCTTGAGACTTCTTGAAATATTATCTTGGGGTGCCATGGGCATCCCCAAGCCTGATCTGTTGTGTCTCCTTAATTCCTCTCATATCACAGTTTTCCTAAATCTCAAAAAATTCATCCACACAAAACTCAACAAGAACACGTGAGATAAGTTAGTATAAATCAATGCAAAAGCTTATCGTTATCTAATGTAGAAAATCACAAAAATTATTATTCAACATTGCATACTAAATGCCTCTGCATATTTAATACTCCTATCCTCAAATAGAATCATTAAACAAGCAAACATATGCAAACAATGTAAACATAACAACAATCTGCCAAAATAGTACAGTCTGTATAGAATGCAAGGGTATCAATACTTACTTAACTACAAAAATTATGAAAATTTACCACACTATAGAAAATTTATCAGAGCTTATTGTGAAAAAAGTTTCAACATTTTATCACATTCTTACTTTTCTCGGGAATTTTTGCAACATTGGTAAACTTTCTGTTTTGAAACAGCAACTCATATACTTGCAAGATAAGCATGACAAAGGCTATCCTTGCCGCTTTTATTGAAATAAAAGATGAAAAAAATTATTCCAAATAACAGAAATCAAATCCTAATAAAATAAAATGATGCTCCAAGTAAAACTCATATCATGTGACGAATGAAAACATAGCTCCAAGTGAGGTTACCGATAATGTTGGAGATGAAAGAGGGTAGACCTTCCGGGGCATCCCCAAGCTTAGTTGCTTGTAACTTCCTTGGATATTAAATTGGGGTGCCTTGGGAATCTCCAAGATTAGGGTCTTGTCACTCCTTATTCTCCTCATAGCGATGTCTCACCCAAAACTTGAAAACTTCAATCACACAAAACTTAACGGAACTTCGTGAGATAGGTTAGTATGATAAAGAGTAAACCACTCACTTTTGGTAATGCCAAAGACAAGATTCATAATTGTTATCACACAATGCCTACTATACCATATCATTCCCACAATTTATATTGAGTAATATAAGCCATAGAAACTAGAAAGCAAGCAAACTATGCATTGAAAACAGAATATGTCAAAAACAGAACAGTCTGTAGTAATCTGTACTCCAACCATACTTCTGCTAGTCCAAAAATTCTTAACAATTAGGAAAACCTAGAAAATTTGTATATTAATCTTCTTCAAAAAGAATCAGTATTTTATCCTGCTTCTGTTAAAAATGAGAAGTATTTTCCTGAGCGCAAAAGTTTCTGTTTTTCAGCCAGATCAAATCAACTATCACCATAGACCATCCCAAAGGTCTTACTTGGCACTTTATTGAAACAAAAGCAATAAAACATGATTACTACAGTAGCCTAATCATGTGAACAAACAAAAACAGTAGGTAAAAGTGTTGGGTTGTCTCCCATCAAGCGCTTTTCTTTAATGTCTTTTAGCTAGGCATGATGATTTCAATGATGCTCGCATAAAAGATAGGAATTGAAACATAAAGAGAGCATCATGAATCATAAGTTCCTCTCTCGTAATAATTTTCAGTAGCATCATGAATATATTCATCAATATAACCATCACATAAAGCATTCTTTTCATGATTCGAAAGCATAGAAAATTTATTATTCTCTGTATAAGCAATTTTATTCCCATTCACAATAGTGGGAGTATCATATGAAACTCGAATACTAAAAATTATTTCCACATTAAAAGAGTAATGTTCATTAAAAGGATGTTCAAAATTATGACAATAATTATCACTACTTTTTATAACATAAGTATCATCACAATAATCATCATAAGTAGCAACTCTGTTCTCATCATAGATAGGGTGCATGCAATCATCATAGTAAATTTGATAATTCGAACTAGGGGGGGCTAAAAATACCATTTTCATTAAGCATATCAGCCCCAAGCTTGGGACAAACATTAATTGCAGCAAATAAATTCTCAAACATGTCATTCTCATCAAACATAGCATCCCCAAGCTTGTGGCTTGGCATATCATAAGCATAACCACTCTCATCATTAAAAATATGAATAGCACCAATGGTATAACAATTGCTATCATCATAATTTCCCAAGTTGGTGCCAAAAAGATTTCCCAGATTATAAGAAGTATCATTATCTTCCCAATTATAATTATCACAGCAAGCAATAGGCATAACAAAATCATCATCAAGTGCATCATCTTCCATAATTATTTTTGATTCATTTTCATGAGGCACAACAATAATAGGAGCAACATTAATTGGGAGAGATACATTTTTACCTCTATTATTTATTCTTTTCTTCTTCTTCACCACCTCATGTATGGGTTTAATCAATTTTTTAGAGCTTCTTGTTGAAGAGATTGATTGGATAGGAGGCTCCTCCTCGTTACCTAATTCATCATAATAAATACTAGGAGGGTATTGGGAAATATTTTCCCTTTCATTAGTACTCTCTTCATATTCTATTTGTTTCTTGTCTTTAGATAGTTGGCAATATAAGGATTCTCAATGCAATTTACCAAACAAAACATATAAATTTCCTCTAGATCAAAATCAAGAAATCTCTTGAGATTAAATTTTGGAATACCCTCAGTTATACATTCCATTTCTTCATACCCCAAAAGAAGACTAAGCTCTTTATGATGCTCAAGGGTAATCAAGTTATCACAATTTTTGGACACGATTTGATCATGAAACAATTTGCATTGGAGATTTAAATGATCACGTTCATTGCAAAGTTCACAAGGATGGCGAGAAAAATTAAATCTTTCAGCACAATCAGCTAGTCTCTCTTGCAACTTTTTCGTTTCTAAATATTTATGCTTCTTACAAAATCTATCCTCCCTTTTTCGTGTGCAATTGCACTCCCAATTCACACTGCAAAAACTGACATTCTTATAGGAGACATCATTATCATGACTAATGCAATCATCATTAACATCATGGATATTCAAAGAATTCATGTTAGCAATATTGCAATCATGCCCATCATCCAACGTTTTTATGCCATAAATTTTGTTGAATTCTTTTTCTAGCAATTGAACACAATTATCGGAATCCTTATTCTCAAGATAGACATTATAAAGATAAAGAACAACTTGAGGTAACCCAATCTCCATTTTTTTAGTTTTCTTTTATAAACCAAACTAGTGATAAACAAGAAACTAAAAGATTCGATTGCAAGATCTAAAGATATACCTTCAAGCACTCACCTCCCCGGCAACGGTGCCAGAAAAGAGCTTGATGTCTACTACACAACTTGTTCTTGTAGACTCGTGTTGGGCCTCCAAGCGTAGAGTTTTGTAGGAAAATAGCAATTTACCCTCAAGTGGATGACCTAAGGTTTATCAATCTGTGGGAGGCGTAGGATGAAGATGGTCTATCTCAAACAACCCTGCAACCAAATAATAAAAAGTCTCTTGTGTCCCCAACACACCAAATACAATGGTAAATTGTATAGGTGCACTAGTTCGGCGAAGAGATGGTGATACAAGTGTAGTAATGATAGTAGATATTGATTTTTGTAATAGGAACAATAAAAAACAACAAGGTAGCAAGTAGCAAAAGTGAGCACAAATGTTATTGCTATGCTTGAAAATGAGGCCTAGGGTCCGCACTTTCGCTAGTGCAATCTCTCAACGATGCTACTATAATTGGATCATATAACCATCCCTCAACGTGCAACGAAGAATCACTCCAAAGTTCCTATCTAGCGGAGAAGATAAGAAGAAAATGTTTGTAGGGTACAAAACCACCTCGAAGCTATTATTTCCGATTGATCTATCCAAGAGTTTGTACTAAAATAACACCAAATAATTTCAGATTCATAATACTCAATCCAACACAAAGAACCTCAAGAGTGCCCCATGATTTCTACCGGAGAAACAAAGACAAGAACGTGCATCAACCCCTATGCGTAGATTACCCCAATGTCACCTCAGGAATCCACGAGTTCAGTTCCAAAACATATACCAAGTGAATCAATATAATACCCCAATATCACCACGAGTATTCATATGCAAGACATATATCAAGTTCTCTCAAATCCATAAAAGTATTCAATCCGATAAAACGAAATCTCAAAGGGAAAACTCAATTCATCACAACAAGATAGAGGGGGTAAAACACCATATGATCCAACTATTTTGACAAAGCCCGCGATACATCAAGATCGTGCCATCTCAAGAACACGAGAGAGAGAGGGAGATTAAGCACATAGCTACTAGTACAAACTCTCAGCCCCAAGGGTGGACTACTCCATCCTCATCGTGGTGGCCACCGGGATGATGAATACGGCCACCCGCGATGATTTCCCCCTCGGGCAGAGTGCCGGAACAGGGTCTAGATTGGTTTCTGGTGGCTACAAAGGCTTGTGGCAGCGGAACTTCTGATCTAGGTTACCTGATATGTCCATTTTGCATCATGCTTTTATATTGATATTTGATGCATTATGGGCTGTTATTACACATTATATCACAATACTTATGCCTATTCTCTCTTTTTTTACAAGGTTTACATGAAGAGGAAAAATGCCGGCAGCTGGAATTCTAGGATGGAAAAGGAGCAAATATTAGAGACCTATTCTGCACAACTCCAGAAGTCCCGAAACTTCACTGAGCATATTTTTGGAATAAATAAAAAATATTGGGAGAAGAAAGTACCAAAGGCAGCCACCAGCCAGCCACAGGGGTGGAGGGCGCTCCCTACCTCCCTGGGCGCGCCCCCGACCTTGTGGGCCCCCTGGAAGGCCTCCGGTGCCCACCTTTGGCTATATGGCGTATTTTACCCTGGAAAAAAATCAAGAAGAAGCTTTCGGGACGAAGCGCCACCGTATCGAGGTGGAACCTGGGCAGAACCTGAGCTGTTCCGCCGGGGAAACATCCCTCCGGCAGGGCGAAACCGTCGCCATCGTCATCATCATCGATCCTCTCATCGAGAGGGGGTCAATCTCCATCAACATCTTCAGCAGCACCATCTCCTCTCAAACCCTAGTCCATCTCTTGTATTTGATCTTGGTCCCAAAACCTCAGATTGGTGCTTGTGGGTTGCTAGTAGTGTTGATTACTCCTTGTAGTTGATGCTAGTTGGTTTATCCGATGGAGGATTATATTTCCAGATCCTTAATGATAATTAATACTCCTCTGATTATGAATATGCTTTGTGAGTAGTTACGTTTGTTCCTGAGGACATGGGAGAAGTCTTTTCATAAGTAATCAGGTGAATTTGGTATTCCTTTGATATTTTGATGAGATGTATGTTGTCTCTCCTCTAGTGGTGTTATGTGAACATCGACTACATGACACTTCACCATTATTTGGGCCAAGGGGAAGGCATTGGGAAGTAATAAGTAGATGATGGGTTGCTAGAGTTACAGAAGCTTAAACCCTAGTTTATGTTGCTTTGTAAGGGGCTGATTGGATCCATATGTTTCATGCTATGTGTCGGGGATATACCCCGCGGTATAAACAGCCGGATGTATGACCCGGCTAGAGCTTGGCGATTCACTGGCGACCCGCTTGGACCTGGCGGTTTATAATTGATTGGTAATCCAGCAGGCGGGTCAGAGGAGCGACAAGACCCGGTGGCCCAACGGGCGGTTTATGGAAGGCCGGTTTATGGTGGGCCAGTTTAAGAGGAAAGGCATGAAGAATATTATCTTACAAGGTGTTGAAGACTCGGACTTGTATCCAGTTTGTATTAGAGATAGACTAGTCCTAATCCTAATAGGACTCCACATGTAACCGCCCCTTCAACTTATATAAGGAGGGGTAGGGCTCCCCAAAGAGGGACAAGCAAGAAGAAACAATCTTAGGGCTAGACACAAAGAGGAGAGCTGGTTTATGGCGAGTCCCTCGTGATGATAATAAGACCTAGCCTCAAAAAGCATGTAGGCTTGTTACCGGATGATATTTCCCGGGGCCCGAAGCTGTCTAAATCCCTGTCTTGTGTTGCGTCACTCGATCCGCTCAACTCCTCTCAAGCTACCACATAGATGCGTTGGCCTCATGACTAAGTCCTCACGCTAGGACATCTGCCGTAACAATTTCACGACAGTTGGCGTCCACCGTGGGGCTTGCGCACAGTGATGTTGAGTTCTTGGAGGGATTTCTTCAGGGATCAAGAAGCTCGTGATTCGTCGGGTGAAAGAAGAGCCAACAAGAGCCACCAAAATTCATTGTCTAATGATTGGAGTCATGGTTAAACTTTGGAGCTGACAGATACAAGGTTGATCAGAGACAAAGAAATTTTAGGGTTTATGTGCGCTGCCCCGTGCGTGGCTCGGTGACTCGCCGAATCCGAAGACTGATCAATATGTGCTGCAGCAACGCGATGACGACGTCTACTTCAGTGAGTCATGTGTCCTGACCGATTCTTGGTTAAGGCTGCTCGCTGAATAAACAAAAACAACAAACAGTGACAAGAGCGATTGATTGAATCACTGCTGCTGCTACGTTCAAGGAAATCACAGCCAAGTACTAATAGTTGCACATTGTACGAGATCTGTTTTGATTTTGGAGTAGTAGTGCTACTGCTATTACTAGCACGTGAGTTCTAATCAGAACATGATCAACTTCTATTCATCACGTAAAGAGATTTGAAGCATTAAGGGAAGATTCCAGCGTGCCAAGCCACCTCCAAGTCGACCTACCTTGTCGCTGCTGAAAAAGAAAAAAAAGAAAAATACTACGACCTGGAGAGGAAGACAACCATGACTGGGAGACAACGGCCACGACTCGGATTCGCCGCGACGAGCCGCCGTGGGCTTCCTACGAGCCGCCTTCTTGCTGTTCCTGTATCACGGTGTCGCTCGGGCGTTTCCATCCCTACCGCGAGGCCGTCTGTATGAGTCGCTCCGTGCACTGGTCTAGTTCTCAGCCTCCGTCGCCACAGTATGAGCCAGGCATGCCTCTGCCGCCGCGGCCCTCCTCTTACTTCGAGCTCAACCCGGATTATCGTGTCCCCGGTGTTGCCCCGACCTTGCTATTGCCTCCTCTGCTGTGAGACGGCCTTGAGTCGTCGCCGGTGAGCCGTCGCCGTCCTCTACACCGCAGCCTACCTCCGCCACCCGGCTCCAGGTCGCCGCCGTGGGCCCGCTTCAGCCGCCGCTTCCATCGACCTCAGCTAATCCGCCGCCAGCTAGCCGGACTCTGTCTCCGCCTCGAAATTCCGGGCCGGCCTTGCCGTGTGTCTCTACCGCGCTGGGTCGCCGCTCCTGCCTCGAATCGCAGCTTCGGACGAGCGCTGATGAGTGCCTCACGCCGCTACCTCTGTCTCCGCCTCCGCCATCATCTCATCCCTAAAGCGCCGTGACTCGCCCCTGCTTTGTCAAGGCACCCCCTGCTGGTGTGATTTGATCTTACTGGTACAAAGTGAAAGAGAATTGGGGGATAATGGATCACTTGGAGCAGTGCATGCGTGCATGTTGACTCGAAGACTAGTCTGCCAACAATAATGGGTAGGAGTCCCAGTGGGCAAGGAATTATGCGTTACCAGCATCTGTGCTCATCTGATAATTACCAGGTGCTATCTGTTCCATATATTTTATCAGCATGGGTTGAATTGTTTGAAAACGATTATTCTGATTTGTGATATTTTTTCGCAGGATCAATATTCATTACAAAGGTGTGCGTAAGAGACTCACGCTTACATCATTTTTGCGCTAGCAATTATCCATGCCGTGCTGCCGGACGAATATGAGCGCAAGTCATCGTCCCTGTGGCCCGCTTTACATACACTTGCTGGGACCGCACCCACGATTAACTCGCCGTCTGCGCGGTTTACCGCGCCCGCAATTAACTCGCCCAACCATATGGAGTATTACTATCATCTATCGTTCACAAACATCAGGTGATATCCATCTGAGTCTATTTATTTAACACATATTGTTTTTATCAGAGAACAATTACTTTTGGTCTGTATATTTTTATGTGCAGGACAATCATTTATTATAAAGATGGTGCCATGCTGTGCTGATAAGTATGCGTTAAGCGTTGTCATGCGTCGGCATCCGCATCTGCTTGTTATTGAACGGGTGTGCGCAAGCCGCCACCTGTGCAGCTTAATCTACATCAACCCGCCGGAGCCGCGCTGAGCCGCCCTTGCCGCTTGAGCCGCCGGGGTTATATTAAGTTGCCGGTCTGCCTGAGCCGCCGAAGCTATATTGAGCCGCTGGTCTGCCTGAGCCACCTCTGTCGCGATGAACGGATCATCCGTCGTCCAAATAAATCAGGTGATACCATCCAAGTTTGATTTATTAGCACATGTTGTTTTTGTCAAAGAACGAGTTTATCTTTACCTTCGTCTGCAATATTGTTTATGCAGGGCAATTATTTATGACAAAAGGTGATATTATACCGCGGAGATGGAGGTACGCCAACATCTTTTGGCCCAGGTGGTCGTCGTTATTCAACGAACAACCGCAACCGCTTACAGCGCCGTGGCCGTCTCTCACGACCGCACCGGTTTACAATGCCGCGACCGACTCCCCCGTCCACACCGGTTTAAAACGCCATGGCCGAAAAATCTGTCAGCACCCGCGGTCGACTCGGCCGCGATTGTTTTCAGCTTCACCGTGGTAATCATCAACTCCGCGGTGGATAACTACTGGCATGATGTATCAGGTGAAATCCACCCAGCATATTTTTTATATTATATATTGCTTTCTTTAAAGGAGCAATTACTCCGGTTTGCAAGTTGTCCCATGCAGGATTCAAACCGGTCTATATCATGGTTAATTATGAAGAATGTCAAGCCAACTCCTCAAGTCGCCTTGAGACTCAGGGGTTATGATGCCATGGCTCAGTAAATATTGCCAGTTTAAAGGCCATCAGAAAATTTTTGGTTCAAAATAAAGATTCTGGTTTAAAATCTGGTTCAAGACACATCTCTCTCCCACAAAGCTTTGAAGCACTCAAATCCGGTTCAAACATCCGGCTCAAGGTAAATTTGTCTCTACAAAGCTTTTAAGCTCTCAAATCCGGTTCAAACATCCGGTTCAAGGACAATCGGTCTCCCACAAAGTTTTGAAGCTTTCAAATCCGGTTTAAAGTTTCGGTTCAAAAAGAATTAATCTCTCGCAAGATTCTATTTCTCAGAAAAATTAAAGGTTGCCAAAGAGAACTTGCTGCCATGATGCACGGTTCAAACATGGGTGTCCTGCCTTATGGGCTCATCTTCATATGATTACTTGGGGGCTTCCTGTTCAAACATAGGTGTATTCACCAAAGAGAACATGGCGTTACTACCCTCTTGATGCGGCTATCACGACAATATTATCATCAGGGGCCAAAGAGAGTTTGTCACACACCACAACTCAAACATAGGCACCAGCGAGCATAGCTCAGAAATATATCACATGGGGGCTTCTGCTTGCAAAGCGGAATCCTGTCCATTAATCCGGCTATCACGCCACAACAAAGCTTGGGAGCTTCACACCCAAGGGGCCAAAGAGAGTCTTGTTGCTACGCACAACTCAAACATAGGCACCCATTGAGCACAACTCACAAAGTTACTTGGGGGCTCTTTGTGTAAAGTAATAAAGAGTTTGAAAGGACCCTTGTAATTGGGTATCGACCCACGGCTTGGAAGCCTGGTGTATTCACCTAAAACCCCGGGTTAACCTGCCTTCATCAAGTAAGCCACTCCTATCCAGGTAATCCTGGCATGACCCGCCGAATGTTTGACAAGTTACTCTTATACAGACCCTGAACTTGTCAAAGTTAAAACGACGATTGGTTAGTTGGAGGCCCATCTTAAAAGGCTTTGTCAAATGGTTTAACTCAGCGGCCTGGCAGCCCACGAAAAGCCTCGAGTTTGGGCCTGGCAGCCCTTGAAAAGCCTCGACTACAAGTTTTTTCATTTGCTTTTTGTCAAAGTTTCTTCTCCTTTGATAAGGTTTTAAGGTAAACCGGCGTCCATTGACCCGGCCAGACTATAAGTCATTTCATCAGTCCGGTGTTTCTTAACCCGGCACAAGCTTTCAACTATCAGTTGTTAGTACATACAAACTCAATTATAAACCGGAGTTTTCTTAGCCCGGTCTGGCGTTGACTATAAGTTGCCAGGATGATTATCCGGTGTTTATTACAGCCCGACATGGTTTTATTACAAACCGGCAAAATATGACGGGAGTTATCATACTCAAGATTTGGGTTATCACCCTAACTAAAAAAAGTTGGTAAACCAACGATGTGATTCAATGTCACAGGTATGATCTATTTCATATTTGATTATTCTTAAGTGCGGCCTTGGTTATAAATCCGGGTTATATGTTGGGCATTATGACCCGTCCGGCGGTAAACCACCAGGACACTTTAAACTTGTTGTATGCAGAAACAGGTTGAATAAAGCACAATTACAAATCGCCGGTGTTTATTGACCTGTCCTGGCTTTGGACTATAAGTCGCCAGTATATATTTGGATTGCGCCATTGGAATTATGCGCTTATAAATCATTGTGTATATTATTCAAATAGCCAACATGGCTAGATTTTTTTTATGGTTATCAATAACCAGTATTATGATTAAGGTTTTCAAAGTCGCTTTAGCGCAATGGCTATCATATTATCAATAGATATGATTTATTCTACAATTGAAGGAATAGTCCCGAGTTGCTGCAGGCTTACGATCCGGCACTTAGGGGCTACATTATTTCAGTTGAAATTACATCAAATACACAAGTCTCATGTCGCTGCAAGCATGCACCATGACACTTGGGGGCTAATGCAAAGTCATTTTTTGCTCACCTTATTGAAGACCCGACTCATCACATTGTAATGAGCCGGCCCTTGGGGGATACCAATTGCTCCTGTCAACAATTCAAGGTACACAAGTTTTATTCCATTATATTGAAGGGTTCACTGCTCAGTTGGTAAAGCACAAAGCTCTTAACCTTGTGGACGTGGGTTCAAGCCCCATGATGGGGGTTACATCATATGACGTTATTTTCATTGAAGAATATATCAAAGTCCCAGCTCAATATTATCTTACTGAGCCGGCCCTTCAGGGCTACACGTTGCTGTTCAAAGTTTACATGATTCTATTTACAAAGTCCCTGCTCATTATTGCATAATGACCCGGCCCTTGGGGGCTACATTGGTTGAAGTTTTTATGAGTATAAAGCAATTACAAGTCCCAGGTTGCTGCAAGCATAACAACCCGGCACTTGGGGGCTACATATGTGGAATATACAGTTGTGACTAGTGACTGAGATGAACAATCTGGATTTCTTCAAGGTTGCAATATTTATACTGAAACAAGTCTTAAGCTATCATTATGTTCTCCTCTTAAGACTTGGGGGCTACAGGTAATATGCATATAAAGGAGGAACATCTTCAAATTCTTAGTTTTGGGCAAATCAGGAAGATTAATTGGGTGACCCGGTATTGGCAACAATCATAACCCGACGTCTATAAGCGGTCATGACCCGGGATCATCAGTTTTTATAAATCGGCAATTTTGGCAATGATAAACCAGCAAGTTCTACATTTTCAAACCGGCTGATATCAGTTGAATATTTGAGGACTAATATTTTTGTCAAATCAGATTAAAGGCCGATTCAAATGGATTCTTTATTTACAAAATATCTTCTGCAAGCAAATTGATTGTGAAGCTGGTCTATTGACTCGGATTTTTAAGAAGGAAGAAATGACAAGGACTTTAAGGATGATCAAGTGCCGGTTTATAAGAATATTCAAACCGGAGCACAACCCGCCAAATTTGTTCTTGTGTTTATGTTGCACATCAGTTTAACATGGATAAATCCAAATTAAACTAGGGGCTAATGTCGGGGATATACCCCGCGGTATAAACCGCCGGATGTATGACCCGGCTAGAGCTTGGCGATTCACTGGCGACCCGCTTGGACCTGGCGGTTTATGATTGATTGGTAATCCGGCAGGCGGGTCAGAGGAGCGACAAGACCCGGTGGCCCAACGGGTGGTTTATGGAAGGCCGGTTTATGGTGGACCGGTTTAAGAGGAAAGGCATGAAGAATATTATCTTACAAGGTGTTGAAGACTCGGACTTGTATCCGGTTTGTATTAGAGATAGACTAGTCCTAATCCTAATAGGACTCCACATGTAACCCGCCCCTTCAACTTATATAAGGAGGGGTAGGGCTCCCCAAAGAGGGACAAGCAAGAAGAAACAATCTTAGGGCTAGACACAAAGAGGAGAGCCGGTTTACGGCGACTCCCTCGTGATGATAATAGGACCTAGCCTCAAACAACATGTAGGGTTGTTACCGGATGATATTTCCCGGGGCCCGAAGCTGTCTAAATCCCTGTCTTGTGTTGCGTCACTCGATCCGCTCAACCCCTCTCAAGCTACCACATAGATGCGTTGGCCTCACGACTAAGTCCTCACGCTAGGACATCTGCCGTGACAATTCCACGACACTATGGTTAGGTTTACCTTAATACTTCTTTCGTAGTTGTGGATGCTTGCGAGAGGGGTTAATCATAAGTGCGAGGCTTGTCCAAGGAAGGGCAGCACCCAAGCACTGGTCCACTCACATATCAAATTATCAAAGTAACGAACGTGAATCATACGAGCATGATGAAAACTAGCTTGACAACAATTCCCATGTGTCCTCGGGAGCGCTTTGCTTTATATAAGAGTTTGTCCAGGCTTGTCCTTTGCTATAAAAAGGATTGAGCCACCTTGTTGCACCTTAGTTTATATATTTACTTGTTACCCATTACAATTTACCCTATCATAAAGCTACATGTTACCGATAATTTCAGTGCTTGCAGAGAATACCTTGCTGAAAACCGTTTGTCATTTCCTTCTGCTCCTCGTTGGGTTTGACACTCTTACTTATCGAAGGGACTACGATAGATACCCTATACTTGTGGGTCATCAAGACTCTTTTCTAGCGCCCTTTCCGGGGAGTGAAGCGCCTGTGGTAAGTGGAATTTGGTAAGGAAACATTTATATAGTGTGCTGAAATTTACTGTCACTTGTTACTATGGAAAATAATTCATTGAGGGGTTTGTTCGGGGTATCTTCACCTCGACCGGAACCACAATTAGTTTCTCCTCAACATACTACACCTACTAAAAATATTTATTATGAAATTCCTTTGGGTATGATAGAGAAACTGCTAGCTAATCCTTATGCAGGAGATGGAACATTACATCCCGATATGCACCTAATCTATGTGGATGAAGTTTGTGGATTATTTAAGCTTGCAGGTATGCCTGAGGATGTTGTCAATAAGAAGGTATTCCCTTTATATTTGAAGGGAAAGGCATTGACATGATATAGGCTATTGGATGATATTGGATCATGGAACTACAACCGATCGAAATTGGAATTTCATCAGAAGTTTTATCCTATGCATCCGGTTCATCGTGATCGGAGTTATATATATATAATGTTTGGTCTCGTGAAGGAGAAAGTATCGCTCAAGCTTGGGGGAGGCTTAAGTCAATGTTATATTCATGCCTCAATCATGAGCTCTCAAGAGAAATTATTATTCAAAAAAATTATGCTCGGCTTTCTCATAATGATCGATCCATGCTTGATACTTCTTGTATCGGTTCCTATATGAAGAAGGATATTGAATTCAAATGGGATTTATTGGAAATAATTAAACGCAACTCTGAAGATTGGGATCTCAATGAAGGCAAGGAGTCAGTTATAAACCTTAAGTTTGATTGTGTTAAATCTTTTATGGATACCGATGCTTTTCGTGATTTTAGCATTAAATATGGACTTGACTCTGAGATAGTAGCTTCTTTTTGTGAATCTTTTGCTACTCATGTTGATCTCCCTAAGGATAAGTGGTTTAAATATAATCCTCCCATTGAAGCTAAAGTTGTTGAACCTGTTAAAGTTGAAGAAGAAACTATTACTTATAAGGTTGATCCTATTGTTCCTACAGCTTGTATTGAGAAACCACCTTTTCCTGTTAGAATAAAGGATCATGCTAAAGCTTCAAGTGTGGTTCATAAGAGTTATGCTAAAACACCTACACTCTCTGAGAAAATTAAAGTTGAACCTAGTATTGCTATGGTTAAAGATCTCTTGGTCGATAATATTGATGGGCATGCTATTTATTTCTGTGATGAAGCAGCTAGAATTGCTAAACCTGATATGAAAGATAAACATAGACTTGTTGTTGGCATGCCTGTTGTTTCTATTAAAATTGGAGTGCAGACCAACCTGTGGTTGGATGGTTAGAGGGACTGTGGTATCCCCAGCCCACCAGGGTTCAAATCCTGGTGCTCACATTCATTCCTGGATTTATTTCAGGATTTCCGGCGATGCGCATTCAGTGGGAGGAGACGTTCCCGTCGACGACGTGGTGCCTAAGGTGACTTCGTAAATTTCAAGATGATATGCCGGCTCAGTCTTTTGGAGGTACTCATAGGGGTAGGGTGTGCGTGTGTGCATTCATAGGGGTGAATGTATGTGCATGAATATGAGCGCTTGTGTCTGTACTGATGTTCCCAAAAAAGTCTTGTGTGGGAAAATTAAATATCCTACTGATTTTCTTGTTCTTGGTTCCCCACAAGATAATTTTTGTCCCATTATATTTGGTAGACCCTTCTTGAATACTGTTAATGCTAAGATAGACTGCGAGAAAGATATTGTTACTATTGGTTTATGGGATATGTCTCATGATTTTAATTTCTCTAAATTTCGTAGACAACCCCATGATAAAGAATTGCCTAGTAAAGATGAAACTATTGTTCTTGCTTCTATTGCCGTACCTCCTGCTAATCCTTTAGAACGATATTTGTTAGACCATGGAAATGATATGTTTATGAATGAAAGAAGATAAATAGATGAAGTATTCTTTAATCAGGGACCTATTTTGAAAAACAATTTGCCTTTTGAAATCCTTGGAGATCCTTCTCCACCTAAGGGTGATCCCTTGTTTGAGCTTAAACCATTACCTGATACTCTGAAATATGCTTATCTTGATGAGAAGAAGATATAACCTATTATTATTAGTGCTAACCTTTCAGAGCACGAAGAAAAGAAATTATTCAAAACTCTGAAGAAGCACCCTGCCGCTATTGGATATACTCTTGATGATCTTAAGGGCATTAGTCCCACTCTATGTCAGCACAAAATTAAACTGGAGAAAGATGCTAAACTAGTTGTTGATCGTCAACGACAGTTAAATCCGAAGATGAAAGAAGTGGTAAGAAATGAAATACTAAAGCTTCTGGAGGTAGGTATAATTTATCCTAGTGCTGATAGTCAATGGGTAAGTCCTGTTCATTGTGTCCCTACAAATGGAGATATTGCTGTTGTTCCTAATGATAAGAATGAATTGATTCCTCAAAGAATTGTTACAAGTTATAGAATGGTAATTGATTTCTGCAAATTAAATAAAGCTACTAGAAAAGATCATTACCCTCAACCTTTTATTGATCAAATTCTAGAAAGATTATCCAAACATACACATTTTTGATTTCTAGATGGTTATTCAGGTTTCTCTCAAATACCTGTGTCAAAAGAGGATCAAGAGAAAACCACTTTTACTTGCCCTTTCGGTACCTTTGCTTATAGACGTATGCCTTTTGGTTTATGCAATGCACCTGCTACCTTTCAAAGATGTATGAATGCTATATTCTCTGACTTTTGTGAAAAGATTGTTGAGGTTTTCATGGATGATTTGTCTGTTTATGAAACTTCTTTTGATGATTGCTTAAGGAACCTTGATCGAGTTTTGCAGAGATGTGAAGAAACTAATCTTGTCTTGAATTGGGGGAAGTGCCATTTATGGTTAATGAAAGTATTGTCTTGGGGCATAAAATTTCTGAAAGAGGTATTGAAGTTGATAAAGCTAAAGTAGACGCCATTGAAAAGATGTCGTGTCCTAAAAATATCAAAGGTATAAGAAGTTTTCTTGGTCATGCTGGTTTCTATAGGAGGTTTATTAAAGACTTCTCTAAAACTTCTAGGCCTCTCACTAATATCTTACAAAAAGATGTTCCTTTTGTTTTTGATGATGATTGTGTAGAAGCATTTGAAATACTTAAGAAAGCCTTGATTTCTGCACCTGTTGTTCAGCCACCTAATTGGAATTTACCCTTTGAAATTATGTGTGATGCTAGTATTATGCTGTTGGTGCTGTTCTAGGACAAAGATTTGATAAGAAATTATATGTTATTCAGTATGCTAGTAAGACTCTAGACAGTGCCTAGAGAAATTATGCTACCACTGAAAAGAATTTTTAGCAGTTGTATTTGCATGTGATAAGTTCAGACCATATATTGTTGATTCCAAAGTAAATGTTCACACTGATCATGCTGCTATTAAATATTTTATGGAAAAGAAATATGCTAAACCTAGACTCATTAGATGGGTTCTCTTGCTACAAGAATTTGATTTGCATATTATTGACAGGAAGGGAGCTGAGAACCCCATTGCAGACAACTTGTCTTGGTTAGAAAATGTTCTTGATGACCCACTGCCTATTGATGATAGCTTTCCTGATGAACAATTAAATGTCATAAATGCTTCTCCTAGTACTCCATGGTATTTGATTATGCTAATTACATTGTTGCTAAATTTATACCACCTAGTTTCACATACCAGCAAAAGAAAAAAATTCTATGATTTAAGACATTACTTTTGGGATGACCCACACCTTTATAAAAAAGGAGTAGATGGTGTTATTAGACGTTTTGTACCTGAGCATGAACAGGAACAGATCCTACGCAAGTGCCACTCTGAGTCTTACGGAGGACACCACGCTGGAGATAGAACTGCGCATAAGGTAGTGCAATATGGTTTCTATTGGCCCACTCTCTTTAAGGATGCTCGTAAGTTTGTCTTGTCTTGTGATCAATGTCAAATAATTGGTAATATTAGTAGACGTCAGGAAATGCCTATGAACTATTCACTTGTTATTGAACCATTTAATGTTTGGGGCTTTGATTATATGGGGCCTTTTCCTTCCTCTAATGGGTATACACATATTTTAGTTGCTATTGATTACGTTACTAAGTGGGTAGAAGCTATTCCAACTAGTAGTGCTGATCATAACACTTCTATTAAGATGCTTAAAGAAGTTATTTTTCCAAGGTTTGGAGTCCCTAGATATTTAATGACTGATGGTGGTTCACATTTTATTCATGGTGCTTTCTGTAAAATGCTTGCTAAGGACTACAAGAAATATGTCAACTTGGGACCACCACTATTGGTCACTAAAAGGTCACAAATTTCCATTTACGACCTTTTTGTGACCAAAAACAGAAGGTCAAAAGCTGGCAGTCGTAAACTGACTATAGCGACCTTCTCTGTGAGAAGGTCATGGACGTTTACGACCAAAATATTCCTACTGTGGCGTTTTGGTCACTAGCAACCTCCCCAGGCCACGTAGGCATCCAGCGTGGCAAGCTGATGTGGCACAAGATTCAGCCCGGTCCAATTCGGTTTTCTACATGGGCCTAGCCCAACAATTCGGCCTTTTAATGTATTTTTTTCTGTAAGTTACACGGGCCAAGCCCATTTCAGCCTTTTATTTATTTCTGGGTCGGGTCTTTTAACATTGTTTGGGCCATTATATTTTGGAGCTGGTCCCACTTGTCATCTTCTCACACATTGGGCCCACTTGACAGAAAATTCAATAATGCTCAGATTATTTTCATAAGTGGATCCCACAAGTTAGGTTTCCATTCTAGACGTTTTCAAATCACATACATAATCATTATTTCAAACGGAACAGTACAGATGTAGTACGTCAAATAACACTAAGTCTACTACAATCTGTACATAGTTATTACAACCCAGATATGCCTACTATTACAATATTGCAATATTTACATTCTATTACAATCAAACAGAAGAGACGGCTCTTTGCTGAGTAGAGCTATATGGTTTCGATCTTCAAATTTTGTAGACCTCGAACTCCTGAACACAAAGACAAACATCATTAGAGATTAGAGTGTACACATGCTAGGAATAGCATTGGTTAAAAATAACTAATAATCACATGATGAAGTCCTAGAATGAAATTTCAGTAGTGACCAGATCTAGATCTATAGGAAACAGAACAGCCATGACAAAATCCTAGCCAGAATGCATTTAATAAAAATGGATTGCATCTGGTTACTGTAGTGCAAGCTAACGACATGAAGGTTCCATCAAGCAATGATCAACTACTCAAAACCATTCCGTGCTTTGCAAAGAAAATACTAGATGAATCTCACTAACAAGAGCACTAGGCGATTAATAGAAGAAGTAATCAGCAGATGACACAATAACAACAACAGATTCTGGTTAGAGACCAATTATCTAGTGGGTATAATATTTGATTACTTCAAGAACAGATTCTGGTTGGATCAAATATATGATAAAGCAACAGATTCAGCCAACTTCAAGAGACCACAAGAGCATCAATCAACAACATGTATAGTATAATATTTTAGAGACCAATTTTAGAAACATATTTTAGAGACCAATTTTATATCAGAACAATAGATGTTTGTGATGCATCTTCGAGAACCACAAGAACACTAGATATAGTAGAATATGATTCCAGGAGTATAATGCTAACCACAAGAGCATCAATCAGCAGCAGGTATACATCAAACTATCTACTAGACATCATCAGGATAGGAAGGGTCACCTGACATATTGAACTCGATGTTGCAGCAGGCCGATGACGTGGTCGTACAGAGCAGGCCCTTTGTGGCTGGCTAGATGCACCCCTCCTCCTCCTGCTCCTCGAGCAGGACAAGGATGAGCTGGTACAGAGCATGCAGCTCCTCCCTAAACCAGAAAGCACACAAATCAGTATGCACAAGTGTTGGACCTTCAAATAAGGAGACTTGAATTCACTGGTAAGCATTAGCGGAACTAATATATATTTTTGCATTATCTTAGTGTATCTCTACATCACATAGATTCACCCACTCTATCACTACCAATTCTACTACACAGTAAGAATGGAATGATGCTAATCTATTGAGGGAAAGGATCTGCTCTCATCAGCAGTGGTGTTGCTCCTAGGCCAGGTGAGAGGAGTCAAATCATTTGCCGAAGTCAGAAAGCTGGTAGGAGCATTAGGAGATGTTAACACACACACACACACACCAGGATATGTTTGCTTCACTCAACTTGACATAATATAGCAGCATGCAAATATAATGGATCTACAATGGAGAAGGACTCCATGCTGTGGCTCCCATATTAGCCCACTAGCCAGACGGCACAACTACAGTAACGCAAATGACCCCAGTTATGTAGTTATGGTATCTTGTATCCTATAATTGCCAGTTTTATTAGATAAGCTGAGATCACAAAACATAAGTAAGACGAGAACTGCTAGTCTTGGTATCTTGAATCCTATGATGCCAAAGAGGATTGATGGAGGCACACACATATCATAAACAAGTATGCACAGATTATGATTGAAATCTTGCTAGAAGGCACTGCCGAGGTTGTCTTTCACCGTCATGGTGCTGATCTTCCCCTGGACAAGGGCCGACCTCCCTGCATATCCTGCACAGTGTGGTTGCACAGTGGATCAGAGATTGACCAAATTTCCGACGATAGAGGACTATCACATCGCTCTGTGGTAGATCACCTGATTTGGGCCTGCCACGTTGAGCACTTCTTTTCCTTTGCGGAGTAAGGACGACCAATGAATCACAGAATAGTTCTACATCACGTACACATCTGTTGGGTTTCGTAGTAATTTCAAAAAAATTCCTACGCACACGCAAGATCATGTGATGCATAGCAACGAGAGGGGAGAGTGTTTTCTACGTACCCAACGCAGACCGACTGCGGAAGCGCTGACACGACGTAGAGGAAGTAGTCGTACGTCTTCACAATCCAACCGATCAAGTACCGAAACTACGGCACCTCCGAGTTCGAGCACACGTTCATCTCGATGACGATCCCCGAACTCCGATCCAGCAAAGTGTCGGGGAAGAGTTCCGTTAGCACGACGGCATGGTGACGATCTTGATGCACTACAGCAGCAGGGCTTCGCCTAAACTCCGCTACAGTATTATCGAGGAATATGGTGGCTGGGGGCACCGCACACGGCTAAGGAATAGATCACGTGGATCAACTTGTGTGTTTCTGGGGTGCCTCTGCCTCAGTATATAAAGGACTAGAGGGGGGGAGGCTGGCCGGCCAAGCTTGGCACGCCAGGAGAGTCCTACTCCCTCTGGGAGTAGGATTCCCCCCCCCCAATCCTAGTTGGAATAGGATTCGCGGAGGGGGAAAAGAGAGAGAGGGGGCCGGCCACCTCTCCTAGTCCTAATAGGACTAGGGGAAGGGGGAGACGCGCAGCCCATGTAGGGCTGCCTCTTCTCTTTTCCACTAAGGCCCATCATGGCCCATTTAGCTCCCGGGGGGTTCCGGTAACCTTCCCGGTACTCCAGTAAAATCCCGATTTCACCCGGAACACTTCCGATATCCAAACATAGGCTTCCAATATATCAATCTTTACGTCTCGACCATTTCGAGACTCCTCGTCATGTCCGTGATCACATCCGGGACTCCGAACAACCTTCGGTACATCAAAATGCATAAACTCATAATATAACTGTCATCGTAACCTTAAGCGTGCGGACCCTACGGGTTCGAGAACAATGTAGACATGACCGAGACACGTCTTCGGTCAATAACCAATAGCGGGACCTGGATGCCCATATTGGCTCCTACATATTCTACGAAGATCTTTATCGGTCAGACCGCATAACAACATACGTTGTTCCCTTTGTCATCGGTATGTTACTTGCCCGAGATTCGATCGTCGGTATCCAATACCTAGTTCAATCTCGTTACCGGCAAGTCTCTTTACTCGTTCTGTAATACATCATCCCGCAACTAACTCATTAGTTGCAATGCTTGCAAGGCTTATGTGATGTGTATTACCGAGAGGGCCCAGAGATACCTCTCCGACAATCGGAGTGACAAAACCTAATCTCAAAATACGCCAACCCAACATGTACCTTTGGAGACACCTGTAGTACTCCTTTATAATCACCCAGTTACGTTGTGACGTTTGGTAGTACCCAAAGTGTTCCTCCGGTAAACGGGAGTTGCATAATCTCATAGTTACAGGAACATGTATAAGTCATGAAGAAAGCAATAGCAACATACTAAATGATCGGGTGCTAAGCTAATGGAATGGGTCATGTCAATCAGATCATTCAACTAATGATGTGACCTCGTTAATCAAATAACAACTCATTGTTCATGGTTAGGAAACATACCCATCTTTGATTAACGAGCTAGTCAAGTAGAGGCATACTAGTGACACTTTGTTTGTCTATGTATTTACACATGTATTACGTTTCCGGTTAATACAATTCTAGCATGAATAATAAACATTTATCATGATTATAAGGAAATAAATAATAACTTTATTATTGCCTCTAGGGCATATTTCCTTCAGTCTCCCACTTGCACTAGAGTCAATAATCTAGATTACACTGTAATGATTCTAACACCCATGGAGCCTTGGTGCTGATCATGTTTTTCTTGTGGAAGAGGCTTAGTCAACGGGTTTGCAACATTCAGATCCGTATGTATCTTGCAAATCTCTATGTCTCCCACCTGGACTAGATCCCAGATGAAGTTGAAGCGTCTCTTGATGTGCTTGGTCCTTTTGTGAAATCTGGATTCCTTTGCCAAGGCAATTGCACCAGTATTGTCACAAAAGATTTTCATTGGACCCGATGCACTAGGTATGACACCTAGATCGGATATGAACTCCTTCATCCAGACTCCTTCGTTCGCTGCTTCCGAAGCAGCTATGTACTCCGCTTCACATGTAGATCCTGCTACGACGCTTTGTTTAGAACTGCACCAACTGACAGCTCCACCGTTTAATGTAAACACGTATCCGGTTTGCGATTTAGAATCGTCCCGATCAGTGTCAAAGCTTGCATCAACGTAACCTTTTACGGTGGGCTCTTTGTCACCTCCATTTGCGAGAAACATATCCTTAGTCCTTTTCAGGTATTTCAGGATGTTCTTGACCGCTGTCCAGTGATCCACTCCTGGATTACTTTGGTACCTCCCTGCTAAACTTATAGCAAGGCACACATCAGGTCTGGTACACAGCATTGCATACATGATAGAGCCTATGGCTGAAGCATAGGGAACATCTTTCATTTTCTCTCTATCTTCTGAAGTGGTCGGGCATTGAGTCTTACTCAACTTCACTCCTTGTAACACAGGCAAGAACCCTTTCTTTGCTTGGTCCATTTTGAACTTTTTCAAAATTTTGTCAAGGTATGTGCTTTGTGAAAGTCCAATTAAGCGTCTTGATCTATCTCTATAGATCTTAATGCCTAATATGTAAGCAGCTTCACCGAGGCCTTTCATTGAAAAACTCTTATTCAAGTATCCCTTTATGCTATCCAGAAATTCTATATCATTTCCAATTAGCAATATGTCATCCACATATAATATCAGAAATGCTACAGAGCTCCCACTCACTTTCTTGTAAATACAGGCTTCTCCGAAAGTCTGTATAAAACCAAATGCTTTGATCACACTATCAAAGCGTTTATTCCAACTCCGAGAGGCTTGCACCAGTCCATAAATGGATCGCTGGAGCTTGCACACTTTGTTAGTTCCCTTTGGATCGACAAAACCTTCCGGTTACATCATATACAACTCTTCTTCCAGAAATCCATTCAGGAATGCAGTTTTGACATCCATCTGCCATATTTCATAATCATAAAATGCGGCAATCGCTAACATGATTCGGACGGACTTAAGCATCGCTACGGGTGAGAAGGTCTCATCTTAGTCAATCCCTTGAACTTGCCGAAAACCTTTCGCGACAAGTCGAGCTTTGTAGACAGTAATATTACCATCAGCGCCAGTCTTCTTCTTGAAGATCCATTTATTCTCAATTGCTTGCCGATCATTGGGCAAGTCAACCAAAGTCCATACTTTGTTCTCATACATGGATCCCATCTCAGATTTCATGGCTTCAAGCCACTTTGCGGAATCTGGGCTCACCATCGCTTCTTCATAGTTCGTAGGTTCATCATGATCTAGTAGCATGACTTCTAGAACAGGATTACCGTACCACTCTGGTGTGGATCTTACTCTGGTTGATCTACAAGGTTCAGTAGTATCTTGATCTGAAGTTCCATGATCATTATCATTAGCTTCCTCACTAACTGGTGTAGGTGTTACTGGAACAATTTTCTGTGATGTACTACTTTCCAGTAAGGGAACAGGTACAGTTACCTCATCAAGTTCTACTTTCCTCCCACTCACTTCTTTCGAGAGAAACTCCTTCTCTAGAAAGGATCCATTCTTAGCAACGAATGCCTTGCGTTCGGATCTGTGATAGAAGGTGTACCCAACAGTCTCCTTTGGGTATCCTATAAGACACATTTCTCCGATTTGGGTTCGAGCTTATCAGGTTGAAGCTTCTTCACATAAGCATCGCAGCCCCAAACTTTAAGAAACGACAACTTTGGTTTCTTGCCAAACCATAGTTCAAAAGGTGTCGTCTCAACGGATTTTGATGGTGCCCTATTTAACGTGAATGCGGCCGTCTCTAAAGCATAACCCCAAAATGATAGCGGTAAATCTGTAAGAGACATCATAGATCGCACCATATCTAGTAAAGTACGATTACGACGTTCGGATACACCATTACGCTGTGGTGTTCCGGGTGGCGTGAGTTGCGAAACTATTCCACAGTTTTTCAAATGTACACCAAACTCGTAACTCAAATATTCTCCTCCACGATCAGATCGTAGAAACTTTATTTTCTTGTTACGATGATTTTCAACTTCACTCTGAAATTCTTTGAACTTTTCAAATGTTTCAGACTTATGTTTCATTAAGTAGATATACCCATATCTGCTTAAATCATCTGTGAAGGTGAGAAAATAACGATATCCGCCATGAGCCTCAATATTCATCGGACCACATACATCGGTATGTATGATTTCCAAAAAATCTATTGCTCTCTCCATAGTACCGGAGAACGGTGTTTTAGTCATCTTGCCCATGAGGCACGGTTCGCAAGTACCAAGTGATTCATAATCAAGTGGTTCCAAAAGTCCATCAGCATGGAGTTTTTTTCATGCGCTTTACACCGATATGACCTAAACGACAGTGCCACAAATAAGTTGCACTTTCATTATCAACTCTGCATCTTTTGGCTTCAACATTATGAATATGTGTATTACTACTATCGAGATTCAATAAGAATAGACCACTTTTCAAGGGTGCATGACCATAAAAGATATTACTCATATAAATAGAACAACCATTATTCTCTGATTTAAATGAATAACCGTCTCGCATTAAACAAGATCCAGATATAATGTTCATGCTCAACGCTGGCACCAAATAACAATTATTTAGGTCTAATATTAATCCCGAAGGTAGAATTAGAGGTAGCGTGCCGACCGCGATCACATCGACTTTGGAACCGTTTCCCACGCGCATCGTCACCTCGTCCTTTGCCAGTGCCCGCTTATTCCGTACTCCCTGTTTCGAGTTGCAAATATTAGCAACAGAACCAGTATAAAATACCCAGGTGCTACTGCGAGCTCTAGTAAGGTACACATTAATAACATGTATATCACATATACCTTTGTTCACCTTGCCATCCTTCTTATCCGCCAAATACTTGGGGCAGTTCCGCTTCCAGTGACCAGTCTGCTTGTAGTAGAAGCACTCAGTTTCAGGCTTAGGTCCAGACTTGGGTTTCTTCTCCTGAGCAGCAACTTGCTTGCTGTTCTTCTTGAAGATTCCCTTCTTCTTCCCTTTGCTCTTTTTCTTGAAACTAGTGGTCTTGTTAACCATCAACACTTGATGCTCCTTCTTGATTTCTACCTCCGCAGCTTTCAGCATTGCGAAGAGCTCAGGAATAGTCTTGTTCATCCCTTGCATATTATAGTTCATCACGAAGCTCTTGTAGCTTGGTGGCAGTGATTGGAGAATTCTGTCAATGACGCAATCATCTGGAAGATTAACTCCCAATTGAATCAAGTGATTATTATACCCAGACATTTTGAGTATATGCTCACTGATAGAACTGTTCTCCTCCATCTTGCAGCTATAGAACTTATTGGAGACTTCATATCTCTCAATCCGGGCATTTGCTTGAAATATTAACTTCAACTCATGGAACATCTCATATGCTCCATGACGTTCAAAATGTCATTGAAGTCCCGATTCTAAGCCGTAAAGCATGGCACACTGAACTATCGAGTAGTCATCAGCTTTGCCCTGCCAGACGTTCATAACATCTGGCGTTGCTCCAGCAGCAGGCCTGGCACCCAGCGGTGCTTCCAGGACGTAATTCTTCTGTGCAGCAATGAGGATAATCCTCAAGTTACGGACCCAGTCCGTGTAATTGCTACCATCATCTTTCAACTTTGCTTTCTCAAGGAACGCATTAAAATTCAACGGAACAACAGAACGAGCCATCTATCTACAATCAACATAAACAAGCAAGATACTATCAGGGACTAAGTTCATGATAAATTTAAGTTCAATTTAATCATATTACTTAAGAACTCCCACTTAGATAGACATCCCTCTAATCTTCTAAGTGATCACGTGATCCAAATCAACTAAACCATAACCGATCATCACGTGAGATGGAGTAGTTTTCAATGTTGAACATCGTTATGTTGATCATATCTACTATATGATTCACGCTCGACCTTTCGGTCTCCGTGTTCCGAGGCCATATCTGCATATGCTAGGCTCGTCAAGTTTAACCTGAGTATTCTGCGTGTGCAAAACTGTCTTGCACCCGTTGTAGATGGACATAGAGCTTATCACACCCGATCATCACGTGGTGTCTGGGCACGACGAACTTTGGCAACGGTGCATACTCAGGGAGAACACTTCTTGATAATTTAGTGAGAGATCATCTTATAATGCTACCGTCAATCAAAGCAAGATAAGATGCATAAAAGGATAAACATCTCATGCAATCAATATAAGTGATATGATATGGCCATCATCATCTTGTGCTTGTGATCTCCATCTCCGAAGCACCGTCGTGATCACCATCGTCACCGGCGCGACACCTTGATCTCCATCGTAGCATCGTTGTCGTCTCGCCAATCTTATGCTTCCACGACTATCACTACCGTTTAGTAATAAAGTAAAGCATTACATCGCGATTGCATTGCATACAATAAAACGACAACCATAAGGCTCCTGCCAGTTGCCGATAACTTGGTTACAAAACATGATCATATCATACAATAAAATTCAGCATCATGTCTTGACCATATCACATCACAACATGCCCTGCAAAAACAAGTTAGACGTCCTCTACTTTGTTGTTGCAAGTTTTACGTGGCTGCTACGGGCTTAAGCAAGAACCAATCTCACCTATGCATCAAAACCACAATGATAGTTTGTAAAATAGACTCCATTTTAACCTTCGCAAGGACCGGGGGTAGCCACACTTGGTTCAACTAAAGTTGGAGAGACAGTCGCCCGCAAGCTACCTGTGTGCAAAGCATGTCGGGGGAACCGGTCTCGCGTAAGCGTACGCGTAAGGTTGGTCCGGGTCGTCTCGTCCAACAATGCCGCCGAACCAAAGTATGACATGCTGGTAGGCAGTATGACTTATATCGCCCACAACTCAATTGTGTTCTACTTGTGCATATAACATCAACATAAATAACCTAGGCTCGGATGCCACTGTTGGGTTTCGTAGTAATTTCAAAAAAATTCCTACGCACACGCAAGATCATGTGATGCATAGCAACGAGAGCGGAGAGTGTTGTCTACGTACCCAACACAGACCGACTGTGGAAGCGCTGACACGACGTAGAGGAAGTAGTCGTACTTCTTCACGATCCAACCGATCAAGTACCGAAACTACGGCACCTCCGAGTTCGAGCACACGTTCAGCTCGATGACGATCCCCGGACTCCGATCCAGCAAAGTGTCGGGGAAGAGTTCCGTCAGCACGACGGCATGGTGACGATCTTGATGCACTACAGCAGCAGGGCTTCGCCTAAACTCCGCTACAGTATTATCGAGGAATATGGTGGCTGGGGGCACCGCACACGGCTAAGGAATAGATCACGTGGATCAACTTTTGTGTTTCTGGGGTGCCTCTGCCTCAGTATATAAAGGACTAGAGGGGGGAGGCTGGCCGGCCAAGCTTGGCGCGCCAGGAGAGTCCTACTCCCTCTGGGAGTAGGATTCCCTCCCAATCCTAGTTGGAATAGGATTCGCGGAGGGGGAAAAGAGAGAGAGGGGACCGGCCACCTCTCCTAGTCCTAATAGGACTAGGGGAAGGGGGAGGCGCACAGCCCATGTAGGGCTGCCTCTTCTCTTTTCCACTAAGGCCCATCATGGCCCATTTAGCTCCCGGGGGGTTCCGGTAACCTTCCCGGTACTCCGGTAAAATCCCGATTTCACCCGGAACACTTCCGATATCCAAACATAGGCTTCCAATATATCAATCTTTATGTCTCGACCATTTCGAGACTCCTCGTCATGTCCATGATCACATCCGGGACTCCGAACAACCTTCGGTACATCAAAATGCATAAACTCATAATATAACTGTCATCGTAACCTTAAGCGTGCGGACCCTACGGGTTCGAGAACAATGTAGACATGACCGAGACACGTCTCCGGTCAATAACCAATAGCGGGACCTGGATGCCCATATTGGCTCCTACATATTCTACGAAGATCTTTATCGGTCAGACCGCATAACAACATACGTTGTTCCCTTTGTCATCGGTATGTTACTTGCCCGAGATTCGATCGTCGGTATCCAATACCTAGTTCAATCTCGTTACCGGCAAGTCTCTTTACTCATTCTGTAATACATCATCCCGCAACTAACTCATTAGTTGCAATGCTTGCAAGGCTTATGTGATGTGTATTACCGAGAGGGCCCAGAGATACCTCTCCGACAATCGGAGTGACAAAACCTAATCTCAAAATACGCCAACCCAACATGTACCTTTGGAGACACCTGTAGTACTCCTTTATAATCACCCAGTTACGTTGTGACGTTTGGTAGTACCGAAAGTGTTCCTCCGGTAAACGGGAGTTGCATAATCTCATAGTTACAGGAACATGTATAAGTCATGAAGAAAGCAATAGCAACATACTAAACGATCGGGTGCTAAGCTAATGGAATGGGTCATGTCAATCAGATCATTCAACTAATGATGTGACCTCGTTAATCAAATAACAACTCATTGTTCATGGTTAGGAAACATAACCATCTTTGATTAACGAGCTAGTCAAGTAGAGGCATACTAGTGACACTTTGTTTGTCTATGTATTCACACATGTATTATGTTTCCGGTTAATACAATTCTAGCATGAATAATAAACATTCATCATGATTATAAGGAAATAAATAATAACTTTATTATTGCCTCTAGGGCATATTTCCTTCAACATCATGCTTGGAAGTAGCCCACATGATGTTCCTCAGCTGCACATGTACAAGTATACGGTCAGTGCATTCGTACCAGAATTCTTCTTAAAACTCTGCAGAAATACAATGATGCAAATGAGTGCCATTTTATTCAAGCACACCAAATTCTACTGCGATAACAAACAAGATCGCCCGATGGAGGACATAACAGTGAGCTTCTGTTAAAATTTCTCGGGTAATTACAACTATGTGATTCTACTATTAATCTAGATCTCCTTCAGGTTTTGATTCATTTAATCAAACAATAGAACACAACTGCTGGAAACTGTTAAGACATACATATTATGTGCATGCCAAAAAATAGCAGATCTGTGAAGGGGGGTGTCTATTAGCAAATTTTGGTCTAAATACAACTTAGGCAGGCAAATGCTTAGTGTAACTAATGAACTGATGTTGTTTGCGTTTCTGAACTTTGCTAAATGAACTCTAGACGAATACACCAAAAACTAATGAACTCTATCTCCACAGACTCCATCTCTAGACAAATGATACATTCTCATTCACATTCAATGGAGAATAATCAACATCATTATTGGCAATTTGTGGCACCTTCAAGATTTTTATATATATAAACAAAATTTTCAACGGTGGGCAATCAGTCAATTAGGCACCCAAACACAATAGTAGTATAATCGTTGCTAGCCCAGCTACTCAGATCCGATCGATGAGGCCAACTACTAATCATAATGTTTCCCCTGCCTGCTATGGATCCTTGCTGCTAACAACCCATCCAGACTCCCTTGCAAGATGCCAAAAAGAATCGGATCGATCGGAAATAGCTACTGGCCAACTGCCTACTGCTAGTGCTAGCCATCAGTGGGGATAGATCGGACTAGGTAATTACCTGTGATGACGGCCACACACGGCTCGGCGAAGTGCCCACTGCAGACGACCACGGCATCAAACCTCCTCCTCCAGCTTGCTGCCAGCGCAGGCGAGCCTCACCCTCCAGCCCGCGTCGTCATCCCTGCTGCGGCGGACGCTCACCACCTCCGTCCCGAACCGGACCAACCCGAGGGGTCGAACCGCCGCGCAAACTCCTCGAGGTACCGCGGGTTAGCGGAGGAGCGGTCCGCGATGACGACCACCGCGTCCCGAAGATCTTGGCCGTGATCTGCTAGTTCTACGGTGGCAAGTTGGATCTGGGAGTGGGGAGAGGATCTGGGAGTGGGGAGAGGATCTGGGGTGGGGAGGGGAGGTGTGGCGGAGGTGGGTGGCAGCGAGGAGAGGGTGGGTGGTGGAGGTGGGTGGCGGCGGGGGAGGGGTGGTTGGCGGCGGGGGGAGGGGAGGAGTCTGGATCGGGGAGCGCTAGGGTTTGTCCGCGGGGGAGAGAGAGGACGGGACAAGGAGTGGTGTGCGGGGGAGAGAGGAGCTCCCGGTGGGTGGGTGAGAGGGTGAGAGGGTGTCGGCCGTTGGATCCGGGAGTATCCAACGGTCTCTAATGCTTGATCCGTGTGGCATGCTCGTAGACCAATCAGAACGAAGTACAGGATTTGATGACGTTATGACCATCTAAATTGGTCGCAATCGATTAACAATAGGTGGCTAATACGAGTCAGCCAGATGATTTTGTTTAGAAATCATCCGCCTAGCTAGGCGCTTGATCTGCGCATTGGTGATCATTCGATCACATCAATATGTCACGACAGCACCGAGCATGAAAAAACTTCAACGCAGCACCGATGACATCCCCACGAAGCTCCATTGCGGCTCTCAACGGCGTGCCAAGAGCTCCAACGCAGCACCATGGTGTCCGGCGAAGCTCCATTACAGCATCGGGGGAGCTCCAACGCAGCACCACGACGCCCAGTGGTAAGTTCCCTTCTCTTTTTATGACAATGTCTAAGTACGATTCCCTCGAATAACTAGAGGTACTTTCATACTAGGTGGGATTTTCGTTGATTCACTAGGAAGCGGGTCAAATTTTAACTACACCTGCCTCATAGTTTGTTCAAATGATCTAATATTATGCATAAGGGTGCATCTTGGAATGGCAAACAATGTTGTCTAAGGAAGTTTTCATTTTTTTGCACGGAAAATTCATTTTCCATTTTCCGAGTGCCCGAAACGAGGCTTTTTTGGGAAGGACCTACCATATATTTGTTGCAAAATTGGACCAAATAAATTTTATAAAATACTAGGCCATATTTAATGCACAATTGACCAAATGTTTGGGTGTAAAAAGCTTCTGATCCACCTCTCGTGAAAAAGACAAATTCCCGCCGATTCAGCTCGAAGCGGGTCAAATTTGAACTGTAGTTGCCTCATAGTTTGCTATTTATTTTTCCAAAAATCATTTCTAGGTACATAAGTATCTATTTAATCAGAGAAACACCAAAAAAATTCCAAGATTCAACCACTAGCTAGGAACGCTCAAGCCCGCCGTTTTGACCGCATTTTGAAACGGGCATAAAAAATTCAAAAAAAATCAAAAAATTGGGAAACCTTCGCATTGTGTCATTATATGTGGCCAAGTTCCCAGGAAAAATAACAAACTTGAAATATGGCAATTATTTTAAAAAAGTGTTCTCAAAAACGAGCTATCACGTGTGGAGATCAATGGCTTTCAAGCCAAATGATCAATCTTATGGCCACATTCATGGCATAATTTGTTCAAATGATCTCATATTGTGCACAAGGGTGCATATTGGAATGGCAAACAATGTTGCCTAAGGAAGATTTCATTTTCTTTGGACGAAAAAACCATTTTCCATTTTTTGAGTGCCCAAAAGGAGGTTTTTTGTGAAGGACCTACCAAATAATTGTTGCAAAATTGGACCAAATCAATTTTCTAAAATACTAGGCCATGTTTAATGCACAATTGACCAAATGGTTGGGTGTCAAAAGTTTTGATCCACCTCTGGTGAAAAAGACAAATTCCGCCGATTCAGCTGGAAGCGGGTTAAATTTGAACTGCAGCTGCCTCATAGTTTGCTCTTTATTTTTTTCAAAAATCATTTCTAGGTGCATAAGTATCTATTTAATCATAGAAACACCAAAAAAATTCCAAGATTCAACCACTAGCTAGGAACGCTCAAGCCCGCCGTTTTGACCGCATTTTGAAACGGGCATAAAAAATTCAAAAAAAATCAAAAAATTGGGAAACCTTTGCATTGTGTCATTATATGTGGCCAAGTTCCCAGGAAAAATAACAAACTTGAAATATGGCAATTATTTTTAAAAGGTGTTCTCAGAAACGAGCTATCACGTGTGGAGATCAATGGCTTTCAAGCCAAATGATCAATCTTATGGCCACATTCATGGCATAGTTTGTTCAAATGATTTCATATTGTGCACAAGGGTGCATATTGGAATGGCAAACAATGTTGCCTAAGGAAGATTTCATTTTCTTTTGACGAAAAAACCATTTTCCATTTTTTGAGTGCCCAGAAGGAGGTTTTTTTGTGAAGGACCTACCAAATAATTGTTGCAAAATTGGACCAAATCAATTTTCTAAAATACTAGGCCATGTTTAATGCACGATTGACCAAATGGTTGGGTGTCAAAAGTTTTGATCCACCTCTGGTGAAAAAGACAAATTCCGCCGATTCAGCTGGAAGCGGGTTAAATTTGAACTGCAGCTGCCTCATAGTTTGCTCTTTATTTTTTTCAAAAATCATTTCTAGGTACATAAGTATCTATTTAATCATAGAAACACCAAAAAAATTCCAAGATTCAACCACTAGCTAGGAACGCTCAAACCTGCCGTTTTGACCGCATTTTGAAACGGGCATAAAAAATTCAAAAAAAATCAAAAAATTGGGAAACCTTCGCATTGTGTCATTATATGTGGCCAAGTTCCCAGGAAAAATGACAAACTTGAAATATGGCAATTATTTTAAAAAAGTGTTCTCAAAAACGAGCTATCACGTGTGGAGATCAATGGCTTTCAAGCCAAATGATCAATCTTATGGCCACATTCATGGCATAGTTTGTTCAAATGATTTCATATTGTGCACAAGGGTGCATATTGGAATGGCAAACAATGTTGCCTAAGGAAGATTTCATTTTCTTTTGACGAAAAAACCATTTTCCATTTTTTGAGTGCCCAAAAGGAGGTTTTTTTGTGAAGGACCTACCAAATAATTGTTGCAAAATTGGACCAAATCAATTTTCTAAAATACTAGGCCATGTTTAATGCACGATTGACCAAATGGTTGGGTGTCAAAAGTTTTGATCCACCTCTGGTGAAAAAGACAAATTCCGCCGATTCAGCTGGAAGCGGGTTAAATTTGAACTGCAGCTGCCTCATAGTTTGCTCTTTATTTTTTTCAAAAATCATTTCTAGGTGCATAAGTATCTATTTAATCATAGAAACACCAAAAAAATTCCAAGATTCAACCACTAGCTAGGAACGCTCAAGCCCGCCGTTTTGACCGCATTTTGAAACGGGCATAAAAAATTCAAAAAAAATTAAAAAATTGGGAAACCTTTGCATTGTGTCATTATATGTGGCCAAGTTCCCAGGAAAAATAACAAACTTGAAATATGGCAATTATTTTTAAAAGGTGTTCTCAGAAACGAGCTATCACGTGTGGAGATCAATGGCTTTCAAGCCAAACGATCAATCTTATGGCCACATTCATGGCATAGTTTGTTCAAATGATCTCATATTGTGCACAAGGGTGCATATTGGAATGGCAAACAATGTTGCCTAAGGAAGATTTCATTTTCTTTGGACGAAAAAACCATTTTCCATTTTTTGAATGCCTGAAAGGAGGTTTTTTTGTGAAGGACCTACCAAATAATTGTTGCAAAATTGGACCGAATCAATTTTCTAAAATACTAGGCCATGTTTAATGCACAATTGACCAAATGGTTGGGTGTCAAAAGTTTTGATCCACCTCTGGTGAAAAAGACAAATTCCGCCGATTCAGTTGGAAGCGGGTTAAATTTGAATTGCAGCTGCCTCATAGTTTGCTCTTTATTTTTTTCAAAAATCATTTCTAGGTACATAAGTATCTATTTAATCATAGAAACACCAAAAAAATTCCAAGATTCAACCACTAGCTAGGAACGGTCATTCCTGCCGTTTTGACCGCATTTTGAAATGGGCATAAAAAATTCAAAAAAATCAAAAAATTGGGAAACCTTCGCATTGTGTCATTATATGTGGCCAAGTTCCTAGGAAAAATAATAAACTTGTAATACAGTAATTATTTTAAAAAAGTGTTCTCAGAAACGAGCTATCATGTGTGGAGATCAATGGCTTTTAAGCCAAATGATCAATCTTATGGCCACATCCATGGCATAGTTTGTTCAAATGATCTCATATTGTGCACAAGGGTGCATATTGGAATGGCAAACAATGTTGCCTAAGGAAGTTGTCACTTTCTTTGGACGAAAAAACCATTTTCCATTTTTTGAGTGCCCAAAAGGAGGTTTTTTGTGAAGGACCTACCAAATAATTGTTGCAAAATTGGACCAAATCATTTTTATAAAATACTAGGCCATATTTAATGCACGATTGACAAAATGGTTGGGTGTAAAAAGTTTTGATCCACCTCTCATGAAAAATACAAATTTCCGCCGATTTAGTTGGAAGCGGGTCAAATTTGAACTGTAGCTACCTTGTAGTTTGCTCTTTATTTTTTTTAAAAATAATTTATAGGTACATAAGTATCTATTTAATCATAGAAACACCAAAAAAATTCCAAGATTCAACCACTAGCTAGGAACGGTCATTCCCGTCGTTTTGACCGCATTTTGAAACGGGCATAAAAAATTCAAAAAAATCAAAAAATTGGGAAACCTTCGCATCGTGTCATTATATGTGGCCAAGTTCCTAGGAAAAATAATAAATTTGTAATACGGCAATTATTTGAAAAAAGTGTTCTCAGAAATGAGCTAACACGCGTGGAGATCAATGGCTTTCAAGCCAAATAATCAATCTTATGGCCACATCCATGGCATAGTTTGTTCAAATGATCTCATATTGTGCACAAGGGTGCATATTGGAATGGCAAACAATGTTGCCCCAGGAAGTTTTCATTTTCGTTGGACGAAAAAACCATTTTCCATTTTTCGAGTGCCTGAAAGGAGGTTTTTTGTGAAGGAACTACCAAATAATTGTTGCAAAATTGGACCAAATCATTTTTATAAAATACTAGGCCATATTTAATGCACAATTGACAAAATGGTTGGGTGTAATTTTTTTTGATCCACCTCTCGTGAAAAAGACAAATTTCCGCCGATTCAGCTGGAAGCGGGTCAAATTTGAACTGCAGCTGCCTCATAGTTTGCTATTTGTTTTTTCCAAAAATCATTTCTAGTTACATAAGGACCTATTTAATCATAAATACATGGTTTGTTGGCGATACGTCGAGGTTTGGGCGGTGGCCAAGGGCCCCAACTCTAGAGCGTGTAAACTCGCATGCCCGTCGCGTGGTCACCGCGTGACCGTAATGTTGCCATGTGTTCTGGGCGGCCTAGGCATGTCTAGTGGGTTGGGCACTCCCCAGGTTGGTGCTAGGAAGAAAATTACAATATAAGATTCTCACGAGGAGATCGATCGATGCTGAAACATGAATTAGCAGCCAAGTGTTTGATTAGCGGTACGGGAAATGCACATGGCCAATGGGCGTGAGTTTTGTCTGAGGATGATCATCTACTAAGGAGAATGTCTTCACAAATTTTTAGCTCAAAAGGAGGATCCTAGGTGGTACTTGCTTTGCAAAGTACCACGCTGGACAAAAATATGAATGTTGAAGCTGGGCTCAAAATAATGAATGAAGTGAGCTGAAATTTTGTGGAGGATGGTTATTTGGGCATAGGAAAGCATTGTAGAAAATTGATACCATTTGGACATGCGAAAGTAGTACTTCCTTCACAATGCTCTTCTATGGACAGAAACTTGGGAAAACTAGTGAGAGAGATTGGATGAATGAAATGAGCTCAAAATTGGTGTAGGTAAGTTACTTAGGTATGGTCATGCTCTAGTAAATTTTCAGATCATTTGGGTAAGCCTAGCTAGTACTTACTTCACAAAGCTTCTCTCGAGGTAGAAACTTTGAAAATTTCCCGAGAAAGATTTACTAGGAAAATTGAGCTGAATATTATTATGTGGCAATTATTTGGGTATGGAAGAGTGCCCGAAAAGTTTGAGGGTAATAGGAGGGGTCTATATAACACTTGCTTTGCAATGTGCCAATTTGGCCATAAAATATAAATTGAACCTGGGCTCACATAGATGATTTGACTGAGCTGCAATTTGGAGGAGGTTGATAATTTGGTCACATGAAGGAACTGTATAAATTTCATGTCAGTTAGAGATATAAAAAAGGTACTTCCTTCACAATGCTTCTAGGTGGACAAAAACTTTGGAAATTTGCCGAGGAAGATTTACCAGGAAAATGGAGCTGAATTTTGTCATGGAGTAATAATTTGGATAGGAAAGAGTGCCCAAAAATTCCGATGGCAATCAAGAATATATAAATAGCACTTCCTTCATAAAGTGTTGTTGTGAACAGAATAGGAAAATGAATATTGTTGAATTAGTTTTGAACTAGGCACGGAAGGATTTTTACATATTTGATGAAGATATGCCCCAAAGAATTTATGAGATTTTTTTGGAATTTTGGGAATGATAGAAATATAGGTTGCTTCACAACCTAGGGCAAAAACTGCCACATGGACATGACACATAGGCAAAACTGATGAGATGGCGCCTAGTCATCACAACCCACCACAATCTACAAGGCTATGACCATCTATATTGGTCATTAACAACTAGAAATAAGGCAGCGGACTAGCACTGTTTGCTTTGTGACCATTTCGTGTGAGGAAATTACGACCTTTCTGACCAAAATGGTCGCAATGGTTTAGGGTTTGGAGCCCCCTGAACAGCTTTTGACCAATTGGTCTAAAATGGTCATAAATTTATGACCAATTCTTCGAGGGTCACTGATAGAAGGTCATAAGTTGACATATTTCTTGTAGTGAAGTATGATGCTAACCATAGAATTGCATCTCCTTATCATCCTCAGTCTAGTGGTCAAGTAGAATTGAGCAATAAAGAGATTAAATTAATTTTGCAAAGACTATTAATAAATCTAGAAAGAATTGGTCTAAGAAACTTGATGGTGCTTTGTGGGCTTATAGAACTGCTTATAAGAACCCTATGGGTATGTCTCCGTATAAAATGGTTTATGAAAAAACATGTCACTTACGTCTTGAACTAGAACATAAGGCATATTGGGCTATTAAAGAGCTCAATTATGATTTCAAACTTGCCGGTGAGAAGAGGTTATTTGACATTAGCTCACTCGATGAATGGAGAACCCAAGCCTACGAGAATGCCAAGTTGTTTAAAGAAAAAGTTAAAAGATGGCATGATAAAAGGATACAAAAGCGTGAGTTTAATGTAGGTGATCATGTTTTGCTGTACAACTCTCATTTAAGATTTTTTGCAGGAAAGCTTCTCTCTAAATGGGAAAGCCCTTACATTATCGAGGAGGTCTATCATTCCTGTGCCATAAAAGTCAACAACACCAAAGGTGTTAAACGGTCAAAGAATCAAACATTATATGTTAGGTACTCGCATAAATGTTGAGACCAATATAATTAATACCATAAAACCGGATGAGTACATAAGGGATACTTTTCAGAATGTTCCAGACTCCGAAAAGGAATAGGTATTGTAACACCCCGGATGTAACTTTCCTTAATTGTAACTTCAACTCTTGCCATTTCCGGCTATGTGATATGATATTTCCTTCGTGGCTGGGTTTTTGTCTCTCGTTTTGCATTTTGTTTATGTCATGCATTTCGTCTCATGTCATCATGTGCATCTCATTTGCATTCGTGTTCATCTCATGCATCCGGTCTTTTTCCCCGTTGTCCGTTTCGCAATTCGACACTCCCACATGCACCCGTTGCACCCCTCAAGTCTTATTTCGTGAGCAGGAGAAAAACGTTCTCAGAATGGGTCGAGATTTGTTGAGTGGCCTTGGTACATTACCGGTAGGCCTCCTGTCAAATTTCATTCCATTTGGAGGTCGTTTGATGCCCCAACGGTTAATCGGGTAACCGCAAAAGCCCCTCTTGTTGCAGGCCAACACCCCTCCAAAACAGACCACTAACCCATCTAAACCCCCTCCATGCTCTCCGTCGTTGGATCACGATCATGTAGGCGAAAACCGCATGTCATTTGGACACTCCTAACTCCCCCTACCTATAAATATGCATCCCCTCTTCCAAATCACGGGTAAAAAGCCTAGTCCACCTCCCTCCGCGCTGCCGGACGTGTCCGCCGCGGCCGGACACACCCGCGCCGCTGCCCCGGGCCAATCCCGTCATGACACCTATCTGCCGCCATCGCCCACCTCCGCCGACCCGCGAGGCCCACGTCTGGCCCGCGGGGCCCGAACCCTCGCTGCCGCCGCCCGCGATCTTCCACGCCCGAGAGCGCTGCGCCTCCGCCGCCCTTCGCCGTCCGGCCACCGTCTGCCTCCTTTGCCAGCACCGCCAGCGTGCCTTGCCCTCCGTCACGCGCCGCTGCCGACACACCCAAGATCTCCGCCGCCTCGGGCCCTGTCCCCGCGCCGACCCGCGCCTCCATGGCCAGATCCGGCCGGCCCCACTCCAGTGACGTCCTCCCGCCCTCTCCGGCGAGCCCCCGCAGCTCCGTCTGCCGTCCCCTCCACTCCGACGAGCTTCTCCGGCGATATCCGACTCACCTCGGTTCGCGTGCCGCGGGTCAAACCCTAGATCCGCGAGGTGATGAATTCCACAAAGTCCTGAAATTCTTACATCATGTGCCTCTACTCATCATGCCATATATCCATGCTCATAGCTCCGAATCACGCATATGATATATCAAAATGTTCGTCTCGTGATGCACTTCATGTTAGTGTCATTTTAATGCATGTTTATGTCCATATTGATGGCCCAATACTCGTTGCAAAAGTGCTATATGATGTTGTCTGCTGGAATTTATCATAACATGATGATTTGTCATTTTCGTTGCATTTTGTGTGTGCATCCTATAAACATGATGTCTACATGTTTCATGAGCTCCATCATGCCATCTTTACATTTATGCAAGCCTTGTATTTTTATGAGCTATGTGGTTACTAGCACAAGCATACAAAGTAGGCTTCATGATATTACTGTTTTCAGACACTTAGTTATTTTACTAAGTCATTTCCTGTTACATTTTAATGCTATGTGAACTTGTTGCTACCAGTAGATCCATGCACATTTTGAGGTAGTTCAGCAAGAGTATTTTGAAGATATGGTTATGATATATCCATTCATGCCTCTGGTTTAAATTATAGAGTACTCTAACTTGTTATTACCATGCTCTACTTTTGGTAAATATTGTTGCTGGCAGATTGTTAACATGAGATTCAGTTTTGCCATGTGTTTTGCTAGTGATACGTGTACCCTATGGACTTGCTTTTGCCATGTTTAGATTCATGAATATGTCTACTTACTGTTGGGTACCTTTCTATGCCATGAAATGAATTGTGGTGAGTGGCATGAGTTTGCAAAGTTGCTATCATGAATCTGTTTCTGCCATGTCATGTTTTTCTTCTAAGTCTGAAACTGATCATATAACTTGCCATGTTTGCATGAGTGCCACATCATTTTCCATGCATCTTTGGTTAAAGTTAAGTAAGGGAGTTGTGTTCTATGCCTTTAGTACTAGCATGCCATGCCCTTGTTTGCCATGATATGTTCCTGTAGCATATTGTTTGCTAGCTATAAACATTGATGTATGATGTTGTTTATGACATGTGTAGTATTTTCTCTAAGTCTCTGAAGCTGATATCATTTGCATGTTTTCCATGCTATTTTGAGCTTGTCCTAGTGAGTTCTAACAGGAGCTCGGTGTTCATAACTTGTAGAGCTTCATGTGTGCTTCACTGCCATGTGCTTTGTTGTCATGTTGGAGTGTTGTAGCATAGTTTCCTGTTGCATTCTAAGTGCTATGATGTTGTTAATCGCATATTTGCATCATTCTTGTTTTGCTTGTCATTTTCAAACCGTGCATCCGCTTTCGGTGATCCTTATATCTATTTCAACCGAAACCACCCCATCTTTCCAGCGGCATACTTGGTTTGCCAAGTTGATGCCTCGATCATCTTTTCCCTTCCGGAGTTCTCATATTCATTGCACGTAATATCTTGCATTCCATGCCATGTCTTGCATCATGTTTTTTGTGCATTGCACCGTGATTGATTGTTGTTCCGTTGCTTGTGTTCTTGCTTTGGGTAGAGCCAGGAGACGAGTTTGTGAACGAGGAACCTGTTGAGTATGCTAACGAGGAGCAAGCTTTCGACAACTCTGAGAACTTTGTAGGCAAGATGATCATTACCCTCGATATCACTTCTATCTTTGCTTGCTAGTTGTTCTTTCTATCGCTATGTCGCGCTACCTACCACTCGTTTATCATGCCTCCAATATTGCCATGTCAAGACTCTAAGCCACCTTCCTAGCAAACCGTTGTTTGGCTATGTTACCGCTTTTTCTCAGGCACTCTTATAGCGTTGCTAGTTGAAGGTGCCTTGCAGGTTGTTCCATGTTGGAGCAGGCATATGTTGGGATATCACAATATCTCTTATCTTAATTAATGCATCTATATAGTTGGCAAAGGGTGGAAGGCTCGGCCTTTTGCTTAGTGTTTTGTTCCACTCTTGCCGCCTTAGTTTCTATCATACCGGTGTTATGTTTCTTGATTTTGCGTTCCTTACGCGGTTGGGGTTATGGGACCCCCTTGACCGTTCGCTTTGGAATAAAACTCCTCCAGAAAGGCCCAACCTTGGTTTTAACATTTGCCTAACCACCACCTATACTTTTCCCTAGGGAGTTGCAAACCCGAGGGTCATCTTTATTTAACCCCCCCCCCCCAGGCTAGTGCTCCTTTGAGTGTTGGTCCGAAACGAGTAGACTGTGGGGCCACCTTGGGGAAACTTGAGGGTTGGTTTTACTCGTAGGATGTCTCATCCAGTGTGCCCTGAGAACGAGATATGTGCAACTTCTATCGGGATTTGTCGGCTCTTCGGGTGGTCTTGCTGGTCTTGTTTTGCCATTGCCGAAATGTCTTGTAACCGGGATTCTGAGACTAATCGGGTCTTTCTAGGAGAAGGAATATCCTTCGTTGATCATGAGAGCTTGTGATGGGCTAAATTGGGACACCCCTGCAGGGTATAAACTTTCGAGAGCCGTGCCCGCGGTTATGTGGCAGATGGGAATCTGTTAATATCCGGTTGTAGAGAACTTGACACTTGACTTAATTAAAACGCATCAACCGCGTGTGTGGCCGTGATGGTCTCTTTTCAGTGGAGTTCGGGAAGTGAACACGGTTTGGGTTATGTTTGAACGTAAGTAGTTTCAGGATCACTTCTAGCTTCACGACCGTTTCATAGCTTCTCATCTTACTCTTGTATTCGTATGTTAGCCACCATATTTGCTTAGCGCTTGCTGCAACTCCACCTCATTACCATATCCTACCCATAAGCTGAAATAGTCTTGATCTCGCGGGTTTTGAGATTGTTGAGTCAACGTGATTCACAGATACTACCAAAACAGTTGCAGGTGCCAATGATACCAGTGCAGGTGATGCTACCGAACTCAAGTGGGAGTTCGACGAGTACCTTGGTCGTTACTACATTTTGTTTCCTGATGATCAGTAGTGGAGCCCAGTTGGGATGATCAGGGATCTAGCAGTTGGGTTTATCTTCTTTCTTTTGGTTTGTCTGTAGTCGGACTATATGAGTGTACTCTGATGATGTATGACTTATTTGAATATTGTGTGACATGGCAATTGTAAGCCAACTCTATTTATCCCTTTCTTGTTCATTACATGGGATGTTGTGAAGATGACCCTTCTTGCGACAAAACCACTATGCGGTTATGCCTCTAAGTCGCGCCTCGACATGTGGGAGATATAGCCGCATCGTGGGCGTTACAGGTTGGTAATTAGAGCCATCCCCGACTTAGGAGCCCCCTGCTTGATCGAATCACTGACGTTGTTGAGTCTAGAACAAAAATGTTTTGATTTTTAGGATTATATATATCGGAGAGTAGGATTCTTTTTACTCCTCAGTCCTTTCGTTGCTGTGGTGAGGCCTCCTGACGTAGATGTTTTGACTTTCCTCTCCTCAAATTTCACGAATTTTTTTAGGATCACGCAGGTATCTTGGAATCGTTCCGATATTCTTGTGACGAGAACATTGTTCTTGGTTCCTCCTGACATTTAGGGGTTGTGGCAGTGTCCCGGGGAGTTGAGATCTGAGGTGTTGTCGTCACAATTTTACCGTTGCAATTCTGGAATACCTGAGTTTGCCGACATCAAAAATCTCTTTTATGCAGCTAGTGGTAAGATAACCTCGACGCCACCCAGTACTGGGGCGGGAGTTCGGGAGTATTGCCATAGCTCGTATAACGGATGCTTTTCGAAGGTTGAGGTACACGATTTTTGGAGTTTTCTTGGTTATGTGTTGATGGATGGATACAGTTGGAGCGTAGGGCTTGTTAGTTGTGTGATATATATTGTGCCTCCCTGTATCCCCAACACCAGATTGAATAACTAGAAAGTTTCGGGAGTTTATGGGTAGGAATTCAAGTAGCTCTAGCTATTCTTCCCGCGGATATTTGGTTTGTGATTGGGTAATCCTTACCACTTATTTGTTCCAGTCATACCTTGTTGTTTCGTTCATCAACCTTTATCTAAGTGGCTTCTCACCTTAATGGTCGTGTATTTTTAACTTCGGAATCCATTTGCTCAATCCTTGTTCGAATGTTTATTGTGAAGACTATATGTTGCAATTTCTATCCGTTGATTCAGCTTGTCTATCTGTTTATCATGGTTCTAACGGATGTCACCCTCTTCAGGATGGCTCCTCCAACGCGTCTGAATCCGGACCGCACTGAAGGGAGTTAGGCGAACCCTCCACCTCCGCCTCCGGAGGCATGGCAAGCTGTCATGCCAGCCACCAACGCCAACACCCAGATGCTTTTGCAACTCTTGCAAGAGCGCAACCAAGGCCAAGGCAACCAAGGGAATCAAGGTCAAGGGAAATTCAACAATCAGCCTCAGTTTGCTACCCTCAACCAGTTCCTTGCAAATCAGCCAAAGTCTTTTAGCAACTGTGTCGAGGCCACGGACGTTGTTGTGGAATTGTCAGGGCAGATGTCCTCGTTGAAAGGACTTAGTCGTGAGGCCAATGCATCTATGTGGTAGCTTGAAGGGGTTGAGCGGAATCGAGAGACGCAACACACAAGACAAGGATTTAGACAGCTTCGGGCCCCGGGAAACATCATCCGGTAATATCCCTACATGTTGTTTGTGGCTAGGTCTCATTATGCTCATGAGGGAGTCGCCGCATAAGCCGGCTCTTCTTGTGGTGTCTAGCCCTAGATATTATTTTCCGTCCCTATCGTGGAATTGTCATGGCAGATGTCCTAGTGAAAGGACTTAGTCGTAGGGCCATCGCAACTAGGAAGCTTAAAGGGGTTGATCGGGACAAAGGACACGAGAGGTTTTATACTAGTTCGGCCCCTTACGATGAAGGTAAAAGCCTACGTCTAGTTGTGTTGGTATTGCTAGGGTTTCGATCACCAAGAGGTTTAACTCGCCGGCTTGGTTATCGATCTCTTGTTTTCTGCCCTAAGCCCCCACCGGGTCGTCCCCTTATATACACGGGTTGACGCCTAGTGGCCTACAGAGTCCCGGCCAGCTCATAATCGTGTCTGGCTCGGTGAGTTCCTTTACATGCCTTTCTTTACAAGTCTTTCCATACATACGGCAGTTTGCAATATTGGGCCTTAAGCCACCTCTAGGCCTTTGGTCCTTCTATAAGATTTGATAAACTATAATCTTAATGTTTACCGGGCTTCTTGTGTAACCCGCCATTGGGGCTGACCCAGCCCCTCCTGGGCAGGTCATAACTGATAGCTATATCCCCAACATTAGGCCCCAGGTTGACTTTGAACTTCGTTCTTTGTCAATCTTCAACACTTAGACAGAATCCATCTTCTTATCCTCGCATAAGTTTTTGTAACCCGCCATGACGTCATCTCTTGAAAACGCAAAAAAAAATTATGACGTCATCTCCCAATGGATCTTCACCTTTAATGTCTTTCGAGAATCGAGGCGTCTGTGTAGTTGGATAACCATTATTCGGCTCTTCCTTGATTTTCGCGCCCGTATGTTCACATTTTTCCTTACAAATAGGCACGCCTCGGCCTTCCTCATTCTTCTCTCTCTCTCCGTCTTCTTCCTCTCGCAACCCTCCTGCTGCTCGAGCCTCGCTGCCGTCACGCTTCTCCTCTGTGTCCATCAACCTTGGCCGCTGCATCAACCTGAATCGGTCCAGAGAACGGCGGCGACCTCCGCTGAAGATCCGTGGTTGTAAGTGTTCTCCTTTTCACTTCTCAGATCCGCATTAGGGTTTCCAGACTTCTTCGTGTTCTTCATAGTTCATCGCAGTTCTTCGTAGTTCTTCCACTGCAGGCCTCTTCTTGATCCAAAAAGATATATATGCTTGTGCGGTAGTGTTTTTGTGCCCACTCTTGATGCCCACAGATCCCTTTCTCTGGTTCAAAGATCTCATTAGAACTCACAGACTCATCTATGCTAAACTTTTTAGGTCTAGAATTTTTCCCATTTTGAATAGCCATTTGATCTGGAATAATACCAAGCAGTTAGGAAACTTGTTTGTCTCAACACTTAGCTGAATTTGCTTTTCTCAAATATCTGTAGTCATGGCGTCTTACTGTGCCGGCTTACTTTTACTTATATGACATTAGCCATTAACTAAGCCACCATTACTTCTCTGTATTATCATCATTTAACTGTTAATTTCACCATTGAATTGAACCAGCATGTTGCCTTTCTTTCAATTTGTTTTTGAACATCATGCCATCCAAAGTGCCAACCATCTGCAACTGGGTTCCCTCAACCGTAACTGAGGAACGTTTGAAGGAGTTCTTTTCCATAGGATTTTTTCTAGGAAAAACCGTTATGTCTTATCGTGCCCCTGACTCGGAAGAAGAACGGCCCAATCCAAAAGACGGCGAAGTGATTGTTTTCACTGACCATATGAACCGTGGCTTTTCACCGCCTGGCTCAAAGTTCTTCAGAGATGTCCTCCACCTTTTCAAGCTCCACCCTCAAGATATTGGGCCCAATTCCATATCTAATATCTGCAACTTCCAAGTGCTCTGCAAAGTGTACCTTCAGGAAGAGCCGACCGTGGATATCTTTAGAGAATATTTTTATCTAAACCGGCAAAACGAGTGCACCAACGGCCTTAGCTTGGAGCTTGGAGGCATCTCAATTCAGCGTCGGCAGGGCGTTGTCTTCTGTCACGACCGATTTTCCGGGTATAAATTTCCAGAAAATGGCCGTCGTGCTCACCAGCCCCAGGATTACTGTTAGCTGATGAGGCACCAACTTGATACAGAAATTCCAAGCAAAATACAAAATATGTAGTACAAGACCATTCTGGCCTGTGAGTACAACAATTGGGTTTCTAGTGGTCGATGGCGGAAGCGGTTTGTGAGACATCAGCGTCTATGGGACTCCATTTCCCACAGGAACAGCTGACCAGGTCAACTCCTATCTTTGCGAGGCTGCTATCACCGTTGCTTAGTTTCCGGGGCTGTCACCGCAACGCTCCTCTCCATGCAGAAATCTGGCCAAGACAATAGCCAGGGACAAGCCAGTGAGTACTTTGAATGTACTCGCAAACATTATGAACACTGGGATAATATAATTGATAATCATGCACTGAAAAATTCTATGATCACATCGTCAGTCATAAATAAAACATCTTTTATGCA